>NC_134820.1:26022136-26034636 GCF_046742065.1 Oratosquilla oratoria | reverse complement strand
GTGTGTGTATTCACCTCGGATCTGCTGCAGTCTCTGTCGAGACAGCCAGATACCACCCTACGGCAGTGAGCTCAGAGCTAATTTTTTTGCCCATCTCTGGGTAGGTCTGAGACCACTCACACACCACACACCGGGACAGCAAGGTCACAACTCCTTGACTAACGTCCCGTACCCACTCACTGCTAGGTGAACAGGGGTTACACGTGAAAGGAGACAAACCCAATTTATCTCCGCCCGGCCGAAGAATCGAACCCCGGTTCTCTGGCTTGTGAGGCCAGTGCTTAATCCGCCACCGAGCGTGTGTGTGTGTGTGTGTGTGTGTGTGTGTGTGTGTGTGTGTGTGTGTGTGTGTGTGTGTGTGTGTGTGTGTGTGTGTGTGTGTGCGTGTGTGCTTTAATATCTATGCTTACTAATGGTTTCTAATTTCTAATACTGAATATCAAAAATAATCTAAGAATCCATTCATATCTTGGAGTCACATAAAACAATATCCACTGATAACGCAAAGACGATATTGCTGGAAAACAGTGCAAAACAAACAATTTAATATAACTCACCATACGCGGAATAAGAATTTAATATCAATGTTATTATTCGTAGGTACGTGACTGTAGGAACTTCGCTGACTGAGTGGATAAAGGCGTTGTTACTTACGGCGAAGGTCGAAGGGATGGCGGCTCGAACCCTGCCACCGGCGAAGTTGAACCAAAGGTATGGTTCATTAAATTCCACGCTACAAAGTCCTCTGTGAGGGGCACCGTCCTAGCCTTCTGATAGAGGGGAGTTTGTGACGTTAAACCATATAATGTGTCTGTAAACAAGAATGTGGTTCTTGGTCCACAACCTCTACAGCAAGCAAATGTTATACAAACGGATGTTGAAAGGTTGTCATATGCTAAAGTTTCTTTGATGTATGTGATGAAACAGTGTTTTTCTTTATGATATTTCAAATATATATTCACATAGATCATACATGAAGAACGCTGTCTATACACTTTTAGGAATTTTATTCATACTTGAGACAAAGTAGTACTTTTTCTTTCAACGTTTGTCAAAAGTTTGTTTAAAGTTCGTATTGCATATTTTACTTAGCATCGCATACAAAGATAAAATTTTAATCAAAATTAATTTATTTTGTTACTGTATTCGATTTTACATTGATAAATTTCCAATATTGCTGTTATTAAACATGCTTTTTCACACACCTTCAACAAACGTTTGCTAAAAGTACACAACCATTGATTTCTGGGGAGGGGTACATTTTCATACCAATGCTATGTTCATTAGGAAAACAGTGTTCTCCGACTGAACACGAATTTGGGACAAAATGCGGAACAGATCGTGTCCTGAGAACCATTCTCTTTAATGAAATCATCTTAAGATGTAGTTTATACTGGCTATGCTTCTGACCCAGGGCAGTGGACAAGGTGCAGGGATGACCCGTCATTCAGGAGGTGCTAAGATAAGAGGGAGGGTGGAGGGGTGTGGAGTGTATTCAGGGGTGGAATGGGTGGGATTGATTTTGTGCCTTTTTCTTTTTGGCTACCCCCCTTGTAAGGGGGAAAAAGCCTTGGTATATGTATGTGTATATGTATGTATGTGGATTATGTGCCACTCTTAACTCATTCTATTCTGGCTGTCACCAAGTAATTTTATTCCAAGGATGAATATCATCACAGCAGATATCTTTTTACTATTGGCGATTTATACAATTCTTCTAATTGTCGTCAGGTGATTTTTTCACCTGAAGAAAACGCATCTTTGCATCGAAATGGATTAAACCAAAGGAACAAAGGAACACAAAGGAAGAACAAACAACAGCAGGCCTACTGGCCCTAACGAGGCTGTTTGTGTTTACTATACTAAGCTACAGTTAAGAAAACAGGGCAGAAGATGAACTAACACTACTGCTACCACTATCCTATCCAATTACAATTAATTGCCGGGCTGTCAGATCTTTTATTGCAAGGGATATCTTATTTACGGATTCGAGTCCAAGTATTTATCTAGTGGATTTTTAAATGTTATTGTGCTACTTTCAACGACAGTGGAAGGTAACGAATTCCACGCATTAACAAACCGGTTAAATAGGTTATCATACTGGGGGTATTCTTCCTCCAACCACCGATTAATTGGTGGTACGGCCCACCATCAGAATTTTTTTCTTCCGGAGGAAAATCCCTATGGAAAACTATTTTGTTTTCTCAACAAAATATATATAGAATGTTATTTGATATGCTAGAGTGCCTTTTTTTTTCTTTTTTTTGGTCCAGAATATAAAATTCCTTACCAAAAACTGCGGGCTGTAAATCCGCTGCAAAAGTCTAAGGAAAAATTGCCCAGTGTGATGGCGCCTTAAAGGTAACATCTACATTTGTTCGTTTGGCCGTCAAATGACTTTTTATCTGAAGTCTTTAAATAATCTTTACATTTTCAGCTAAAGGCGAACATGAGTTTGTATGTGTGTGTGTGTGTGTGTGTGTGTGTGTGTGTGTGTGTGTGTGTGTGTGTGTGTGTGTGTGTGTGTGTGTGTGTGTGTGTGTGTGTGTGTGTGTGTGTGTGTGTGTGTGTGTGTGTGTGTTTGTGCGTGTGTGTGTATTCACTTTGTCTTTGGATCACGTGTTGGACTCGTGATCGACAGCTATTTCCCTCCCGGAAGAGAGCTCAGAGCTCGTAGGTCCGATCTATGGGTAATGCTATGACCTTTCACACACACACACACCCAACTCCCCGCCCACGAGAGTCAGAGTAACGACCCGAAGCGCAGCATTATCGAAATAATTTCGGCCCTGGGCAGGATTCGAACTAGGAGCTGCGGGCCACTTTCGTGGCAGTTCAGCGTTCTAACCACAGCGCCATGAGAGTGTGTGTGTGTGTGTGTGTGTGTGTGTGTGTGTGTGTGTGTGTGTGTGTGTGTGTGTGTGTGTGTGTGTGTGTGTGTGTGTGTGTGTGTGTGTGTGTGTGTATTAAAGCTTAACAGACAGGTTCATAGTGAAATAAAAGTCCGGTAGGCCATATACTATACCCAAGAAAAATTTCGTAGGCCACATCCAAAAGGTAGGCCGCCACATACTATACCGGCACCTATATTGCTTTAATAGTTTGAGAGTGCTAACCGCGGCCAGACTCCAGCGGAACGCATACAGGAACGCACCGAGGAACGCGCCCATCTCTGTTAATTCCTTCACTATCATGACATGAATTGAATTGAATTGAATTTTATTCGGATACAATCATACATACAATAAGTACAATACATATAAGACTCAATATTATACATAGTATATATAATTGTACATCCGAGGATGGCACAGAAAGTCAAAAGACTTATTTCCACTGTGGTCCTCATAATAACAACCGACTTATATTGTTTGATGTTCTTTGGAATAATTGGTTCAAACTGTCCTACCTTTTTGAAGATGTGAAGAAGCGTTCAGAAAGCAATGCCATTTGTTCAATCGTGTCTACACAAGATTCGGTTCACACTGGACTGATTTTCGTCAGCTGTTATAGATTCGAATGCATTCTATATTTCCACTAGAATACGTCAATACTATGTCCAATATTCGTAATGTTTTGTCACCTGTTTATTCGCTATTTAGTTTATTAGTATATAAAAGAAAAGATGTTTTGACATTTGGCTATTTGGAAAAAAAAAAAACTGTAACCGAAGTCGTTTTAACTCAAACGAAGGCACGACAATTGAAGTGAGACCAGCCAGTGTAAAACGATTTTAAGTGACGACCAATTTCTGTTTCTACGTTTTCTATGACGGGGTACTGTGTTATCCAGAAGAGCGAAGCATTTAAACTCTAGACTTTGACGGAAGTGTATGTCTGTTTGTGTGTGTGATTTGTGGAACTTTGAAGAATATTATCTAAGATGTGTTTTGCATCATAACATATAGATGTTTTGTTGTGAGTTCGTTTAGTTATAGAAACGTGGATGTTTAGTGATAAGAATAATTTAAAGTGAGTGATATTCAAACCAAGAACGCAGGACGAAAGAATTCTCCAACCAACATCATCGACAATGATAAGGTACGTGAAATATTAGGCCCTATTCACACTAGCGGTTTGAACCTCGCGGTAGAGCGGAGTCAAGGAAAATCCTACACGTTTGTGTGTAAATGTCTCAATTGACTTGCATTGTGATTTAACTGCCGCAATTCAAACCGCGGCGATTGAAACCTGTAGTATGAACGGTACCTTGAATTCAAACCCAAAATTATACTATCATGTATACTCGTAAGGTCAAGTCACATTTTTATTTATTTTACTAGATTTTGTTAGAAAGGGGCTTCGCCCCTGAGATCTCAGCATGTTGATGAATTCGATAAACTCTTAATTTAAAATTAAAAAAATATATATATACTTTTTCTCAATGAAAATTATCCAATTTTTTAAAGGAAGATGATTGTTAATGTACCCGCCAGATATTTCACATAAAATTATGAGAAAATTTACAAAGAAATTTACTCAATAATTAGCGGGGATTTTATTTTTGTATATTCACTCTTAGAGGAGATATACATTTAGAAATTTTAAAAATTATTATTACTGCATTGTATGGACGGAAAGTTGGGCAGGGACGTTACTATCGCCACTGTTGGTAAATTTTTATTTTTTTATTTTTTACTTTTTTATGATTTTTTCATTGGCAATCATATCTCTAGATAATTTCTTTGTAGACTATATTTTTTGTCTTCTCTTCTTGATAATAATATAAATTTCTTGGATCTCCTATTCTTGATACAGCAGCATATAATTGTCCATGCGTAAATACTTCGTTTGTTAAATTTAAGCCAACTTTTTTTTAAATGTTTGTCCTTGAGATTTATTAATTGTCATTGCATATGATAATCTAACTGGAAATTGTAATCTAGAAAACTTAATTGGCTCTTCATTTATAAGCTATCCTTGGTAAAAGCACTTGTTCACCTTTATATTTGCCATTGAGTATTTTAGCTTCTATAACATTATTTGACAAACTTATAACAACCATTCTTGTTCCATTGCATAACTTAGGTGAATTAAGATTTCTTAACAGTATAATAGGTGCTCCGATTTTAAGCTTTAGACAATGTGGTGGCATTCCAGATATTTCTAATGAGTTTAAGAATTCAACTGGAAAATTAACTTCTTCATTTGTATCTATTGCCTTATCAATTGAATTGTAGGTATAAATTGGTTCACTGATCTTTTCAAGCATTTCATTATTTATTGAGTCAACATCATCATTTATTGTAGCAAGTATAGCCCTTTCAGATAGATAGTCCATATCTGTGTAATTAGATTCAAAGTTGTCAAAAACTGATTCCATTAATGCTACTATTGTTGATACTCGGTTTCCAAATTGTAATGCAATTCTATTATCACAGCTATTGATTTTATCTTCACCAATTTCAATCAATTGATTTGCGAAATACTGTAAATCAGTTGAGTTCAATGAATTAACTCGCATATTGATCCTTAGAGATAATTTTTCAAATAGATTCCATAATTGTGAAGATTTGATTGAGGCATCAATTTCATCAGCTTTTGTTCCTCTTGGTACTACTGGTAATATTTGTCTGAAATCTCCTGCAAGTAGTACTGTAACATTTCCAAATGGATCATTGCTATTTTTAATCTCTTTAAAAGTTTTATTAACTGCTTCCAACATATTTTTGTGTGACATTGCAGCTTCATCCCAAATAATGAGATCACAATTCTTAATGTAGTTCCATAATTTACTATTTTTCCTTATTGATGTTGTAAATTCATCAGATATTGATGATGAAAATGGTAACTTGAACATTGAATGTACAGTTTTGCCTTCATCTAATAATGTTGATGCTATTCCTGATGATGCAACAGAAATACTTTTTCCAATAATAACTTTATTTTTAGCCAATATTAGATAAAGTAAAAATATTTTACCAGTTCCACCTGGAGCATCTAAGAATTTAAGCTTAGTATTATTTAGTCCATTCAAACAATCAATAATCTTATCATAAACTTCTCTTTGATCTACATTTAGCATAATTTCATTTCTTTCAATAAAATTAGTTGTTTCATCTACAGTATTAGGATCAGAATCGATTTGACCATTAAATTGATCAAACATTGGTTCTGGTAATCCTACATCTCTAAGTGATTTATCTCCTATCTCATTTATAATTGATTCTAATCTGTGTAATAATTCTGAATATACAATTTCAATGTTATCAATTTCTTCATTTTGATTTTCAGTCATCTGGTTCAGTATATCAAGGGACATTTGTGATTTGAATTCTTCATAAAGTCCTACTGGATTACTTGGATTACAATATACTAATATCAAACCAAATAATGATCTAACTTGACATGGCAATTTAGATATTATTGATTCTTGAATACAAAATCTTAAATGATCATCATTTTCAAGTAATCCTCTTGCTAAACATGCTTCTTTGAATGTATTGTATTGTCTTCCATCAAAATATTTAACTTCTTTAAATGATTTAGGACCTCTAACATGATTAAGGAGTAGTCTAAAACAAAATCATTCAGTTTGATTTGGAGATACTGTATACATTCGAGCACATGCTTTGACTATCCTACCATTTAATCTTCTTTTCCACTTTTTGTCTGGAGTAAGTGTATAATGATTAGGTATTTCTCGATAAAGTAAAGTATTTGCATGCTGATCTTCTGCATTTAATTTGAAAAATGATGTTAAACTTGTATTTTTTTGATTAATAATTCTTTGTTGTACATTATCTGGATTGAAATAAACTCTTTGTCCATTCTCAAGGTGAATGTCAAGTTGCTGAACAGCTGGATGTCTCATGTGTATATTGAATTCAAATATTCTCCATGTAGCTTCATTACTATTCAAATATCTACCTAAAATGTAATTGTCAACCTCATTATAGTCCTCACCACTTCTTAATTGTAATACTGCTGCATCACTGCCTTTATTCAGATACTTTATTATGTACATTATCGATTGTACTGAACAACAAATTTCAACATTAATGTGAGCTTTGAATGCTTTTAATAATAATGGATTGTAAGGCACTATCCATCGATTATCAATAGTGTAGGTTTTGCCATTTCTGACTATTGTTGCACTTTGACCACCATTTTCACTATCTCTCCTTCTATACAATGGATATCCAGATATTTCTGAACTTGTATGAGCTATAAAAGCTTTAGGATATTTTTTTGAGCATTTTGAATTGTTCATGCATGGACTCTGATTATTGTGATCACCACATGGCCCATGCACCATCTGGTTTACAACAATATCGTATAATTCTCTATCAATTGATGGATCTGGTATCTCTGCAGATGTTATTAAATCTATTTTGTCTGCATGTATAGTTTGTTCAAGCCATAATAATATATGCGCATGTGGTAAGCCTCTTTTTTGCCACTCAACTGTGTATGCTTTCACTTTACCAAATATTCCGCTTTTCTTCTTAACCAAAACATCCATCATTTTATTTAATTTTTGTTTAAATACTCTTGCCACAATGTCATGTCTATCTGCTGGATTTTGGCCATTTTGTAGATTTTCTGTTATTTCATCCCACTTCGGATTGCATGTAAAGGTGATGAATAAATCAGGTCTACCATACTCTCTTACATAACACATAGCATCTTGTGTTCTTTCTTTCCAATATCTTGGACTTCCAATATAACTTGATGGTAGTATAACAGCTTTTCCTAAATCTTGTGGATTAATATTTCTATCACTGTTCAAGGCATCTTTAAGTAATGAATATTCTTCCACTAAGTTTAGTTTGATTATTTTGTATGTATAACAACCTTTCAAACTCAATTTTTGCGTACATATCAACTAAGAACATTTGAAATAGTCTTCTACACTTTATTATTTGATTCCATTCGTTTCTTTCTTGTATTTGATATGAGTAGTACTTTCGGCATGTTACTTTTTTGTTAGGAATGGGAATATCACTTCCAGGCCTGTATAGTGGAATATTGAATTTATAACCATCATTTCCTCTCCAATATATCAATGGATATTGTAATGCATCATATGATCTGTGCAATTCATCAATTTTCCTTATTGTATTATCTTTATAAGTGAATACAATATTCCTTCTTGGAAATTCATTACCAACCATTACTAAACCAATATCATCTGATAATCTATCATTGTATCTTCTTACATGTTCTCCACTTGGTACTCTGTCTGCACATATTGATAATTTTAATTCTGGTGTATTAACGAATGATGACATTGTCTTTATTTGTCGTATTAATTCATTGTTTTGTGTCAACATGTTTTGTAAATCTCTGATAGTATGAAGATTAGTTTCCTCAAATCTATTATTTCTAGTATCTGCCTGTGTATCCAAATCATCAATAAAATAGATTTGTGCATATTTAGAATTATTTTCAACTTCGTTATATAAAGATCCAATTTTATGATAAATTTGCCCTTGTATTTTGAACACAGGCATAAAACCTCTTATTTCAGTTGATGGTTCATTCCAAATGATGTCATTGAAAACAATTCATTATCATACATACATATATATACCAAGGGTTTTCCCCCCTTACAAGGGGGGTAGCCAAAAAGAAAAAGGCATAAAATCATTCCCACCCATTCCATCCCTGAATACACTCCACACCCCTCCACCCTCCCTCCTATCTTAGCACCTCCTATCCCTGCACCTTGTCCACTGCCCTGGGTCAGAAGCAGTGTCGCAAGACACAGCACATCCACAGCTAGGCCGCTTCATTAATTCATTATATTTTTCAAAAAGTTTTTTGAGTCTGAAGTTTGGTCTTCCATTAATGTTCTAAGTGGTTCAGTTGGTTGATCAATTGTTTTAAGTTTAACTTACCATTAGAACAGCATAAACCTGCAGGCTCACTTTGAAATAGTTTAGCTCGACAATATTTACAAATTTTATTCATTTGACCAATGTATGCCATATTTGTATAATTTTTTTAACTTTGGTATGTAAACGCTTCACCATAGTTATTATTAGTCTGTTTTTGAGCATAATCATTCCGTCTTGACTGTAATATTCTTGCATTTTGCTCCAAATTCAATTGATTTCTCTGACTTCTATGTGCTTCTCTATCAATTTCTAAAATTTCTTGTCTTCTTTCATCATTAAGGTTTTCTCTCTGACTTCTATGTGCTTCTCTATTAATTTATAAAATTACTTGTCTTCTTTCATCATTTAGGTTTTCTCTGACTTCTATGCGCTTCTTTATCAATTTCTAAAATTTCTAAAAAAAAATCCCATGTATTGTTTTTTTTTTTTTTTTTTTCATTAAAAAAAAAATAGCCAATATTTGTTCGAAAAGCTCAATTACTTTGAATGCTACTCATGAATTGGAGCCAAATTTAATCTGAAACATTTACAAAGTAAGGTTGAGTCGTCAAAATCGAAATTAGTCGATCGATCGAATCGAGAGAAAAGTCAGACAGACAGACAGACACGCGCGTGCGCACACACACACACACACATACACACTAATGAGCTCTGAGCTCACTGCCGTAGGGTGGTGTCTGGCTGTCTCGACAGACTGCAGCAGATCCGAGGTGAATACACACACACACACACGCACACACACACATACGTACACACATACAGATACACACACATGCACGCGCGCACACACATACACGCGCGCACACACACATGCACGTGCGCACGCACACATGCACGTGCGCGCACACACATGCACGCGCGTACACACACATTCCCGCGCACACGCGAATACAAAAAATCGACCACTGTTGCACATTACAACCGATAGATGGCGCCTACAAGGTACACAAAACCCCGAATTCAAACAATTATGAATTTCTGAGGTTAAAACTTTCACATTTGATGTTTATCACAGACTTTCATTAACTCTCTTGTTCCCGTTTTCTTTTGAGTTCCCGAGTCGATTTTCAATAGCGAATAATTGAGACACAGGAATGACTGACGTTCTTGTCTATTCAACACGGTGATGCCAGGTTATAGGGTCTAGTCTCAGTAAATGACGTATGATACAAACACGTCACCGTATTGATGAGGGTGTTCAATATTTAGTGATTTTATCCGGTTTTATTTTAGCTGTGCGCACCTACGCGATAAGGCATTGGGAAATTAAGTAATAATTTTGTAAATTATAATACATGAACGTGATATGCAATTTTCTTGGCGGAAATAAATAACAAAAAAACTTGGTAATAAGCAAATCTATTAACAAACGAAGCCGCTTGGATACGGTCCAGACGCCATGTTGTCTGTCCAGTCACTGTCGGTTAGTCGATGGCTTTCACGTTGTGTACCGGGTAGTTTCCAACTCCATATCGCGTAGGTGTGCACTTCTAAAAAATTACATTCTTTTTATTTTTATTTATTTATCTATTTATTCATTTATCTATTTATTTATTTATTATCATTTATCATTTATTATTTATAATTTATCATTTATTATTCATTATTTATTTACCTATCTATCTGTCTATCATAACTATTATTTTGTCAAGGGAAATGGAACAGTATATCTTAACGATTGTTAAAATGACAAAAATAATAGTACAGGTAGTGATAATGATAATTATATTATGATTAATAATAATAAAACCATTACAATGGTATTTTTAATAAGTGATAGCAATACTAAAAATATTACCAATAACAATACACAATATGTAAAGAATTGTTCGTCATTACATAAATCTACGAATTAGACCACAGTTTGCAGAGGTGTAATCTATACAATTGTGACGTTGTTTGCCTTCTGTGTGTGTTTATGAATACTGTAGATGTCCTCTTGTTTGGAATGTACTGACCACTTAGGGAAGAATATATGATTTTGTATATATTTTTTGTAATGTTCGGAGTGTTCGACATAAACACGCACACTTACTTATTAGGTTGATGAAAGGGTTGCGCGTGTAGATACGAAAACAAACATGCACTTACTATCACACACACACACACACACACACACACACACACACACACACACACACACACACACACACACACACACACACACAGGTACCGCTGCGCTTCGGGTCGTTACTCTGACTCTCGTGGGCGGGGAGTTGGGTGTGTGTGTGTGTGTGCAAGGTCATAGCATTACCCATAGATCGGACCTACGAGCTCTGAGCTCTCTTCCAGGAGGGAAATAGCTGTCGATCACGTGATCCAAAGACCAAGTGAACACACAAACACACACACACACACACACACACACACACACACACACACACACACACACACACACACTGAAAAAGAACAGCTTTTCCCACAGTGATGGATGTATGGAACAAACATGACGAAACAATAGTGTGTGCAAAAACCATATACGAATTTAGGAGCAAATTAGACATGGCGAGATACAGAGACGGTACACCACGAGCGTAGCTCCCCTTCTCGTAAGATGCAACTAGGTAAATACACACTCACAAACACGTACACACACACAAACGCGCACACGCACGCACGCACACACACGCCCGCGCACACACACGCCCGCGCACACACACGCCCGCGCACACACACGCCCGCGCACACACACGCCCGCGCACACAGACAGGCACGCACACACATACACACACACACACACACGCACGCACAAACAGGCACGCACGTACACACACACGCACGCACGTACACACACACACGCACAGACAGGCACGCACGTACACACACGCACAGACAGGCACGCACGTACACACACAGGCACGCACGCACAGACAGGCACACACGCACACACACACACGCACGCACGCACGCACGCACGCACACTCGCATGGGAACTGAAACAAACATGTGACGGAGAGAGGGGGCCAAAGGGGAGAGAGAGAGAGAGAGAGAGAAAGAGAGATGTGGTGTTGGAGTAAGTGTGACGTGTTGGGGCGCTGTACTGCATAACAAAATCTTGTATGACTAGGTCGTTTTCACAAAGTTTCGTTAGATTTCAAATTAAACCGCTTGCGTATTTTTCATATCCATTGTATAAAACACCCCTTTTTATATTTAAGGTCACTTTTATGATTTTTATTTGTTATAAACATACGACATTAACGAGTCCTTAGTATTTGATAAACTACTTCGCAAAATGAGTAATTGCCAAACTGTTTCGACCTGGTTGATCTCCATTTGATTTCGTTCAGTTCAAAGCTTTTGGTTCTGAACCTGTGGTCCACAGACCACTAAAGGGTCAAAGGGGTCCACAAGTGCGACCACTAACAGAAAACTAGTGGTAGTTAATGGTCACCAAACTATTGCATTTAGTGATGGAATGTTGGTTTCAAGAAGGCCAAGAACAGTAACACATAATGCATGGGATACTTGAGGAAATCGGTAGAGAATCTCTTGTTAAAACTCTCAGGTCAATAGAATCACCTAGAGATTATTACGATAAACACTAAAGATGTAGACCATAAATAGGGTTTAACGTCACAAACTCCACCTATCGGGAGGCTAGAACGATACCTCTCACAGAGGACTTTGTAGCGTGGAATTTAATAAACCATGCCCT
>NC_134820.1:26002136-26012136 GCF_046742065.1 Oratosquilla oratoria | reverse complement strand
ATTCAGATTTTTTTTTTTTTTTTATCGGTATCGTCATCGGCAAAATATTGCCGATTCTCGCCGATCCCGATTCACACAAAAAAGTGCCGATTCTTGCCGATACCGATGCCGATTAATCATCACTCCCCTATGCCACACTTAGCATAGCAACAACAAACCCGATTTAGTCCGTAATCGATGACGTCACCACATGGTTGCACGACAACAACCAGGCGACAACAAAAGCCGCATTTGTGAGGGAACAGCGGTGGAGAAAATTCGCGTTTCGACGCGGCCGCGCCAGAGACGGCCGAAGCGGCCATACGTAAGATAAATGTTTAAAGTCGACAAACGAAAGCGAGGCGGATTTGTGGACGTCAATATGCTCATGTTTTCTGGGAGACTTCGGCTTGTCCGTGACGTCCTTCGGTTTGATTTCGAGCGTCAGGGTGTGTGAATTTGTGGTGGTGGGTAGAGTGTGTATGTAGGTGAATAGACACGAATGATCATTGCATACACGCACACGAGTACACAAACTGGATGCTGAAAGATATAAAAGCGGGTCACTACGAGCATAGATCTCTTCCCGTAGAATACGATTAGGTAAATGCAACTAGGTAAATACAGCTAGGTAAATGCAGGTAGGTAAATACAACTAGGTAAATACAACTAGGTAAATACTGCTAGGTAAATACTGCTAGGTAAATACAGCTAGGTAATACAACTAGGTAAATACAGCCAGGTAAATACGACTAGGTAAATGCAATTAGGTAAATACAACTAAGTAAATGCAACTAGGTAAATACAAACGCGCACACATTCACATACACTCCCCCACACACACACACCCCCCACTCCCCCCACACACACACACCCCACACTCCCCACACACACTCCCCACACACACTCCCCCACACACTCCCCCACACACTCCCCCACACACTCCTCACACACACTCCCCACACATACTCCCACCACACTCCCCCACACACTCCCCCCACACACTCCCCCACACACTCCCCCCACACAATCCCCACACACACTCCCCACACACACTCCCCCCACATACTCCCCCCACACTCCCTCCTCACACACACACACACACACACTCCCCCTCACACACACACACACACACACACACTCCCCCTCACACACACACACACACACTCCCCCTCACACACACTCCCCCTCACACACACTCCCCCTCACACACACTCCCCCTCACACACACTCCCCCTCACACACACTCCCCCTCACACACACTCCCCCTCACACACACACTCCCCCTCACACACACTCCCCCCTCACACACACACTCCCCCACACACACACACACACTCCCCGCACACAGTCCCCCCACCCCCCACACACTCCCCCCTCACACACACGCACACACACACACACACTCCCCCCTCACACACACACATACACACACCATCCCCCTCACACACACACATACACAGTACGTATATTCAATACTTCTAGATTCGTTAACATTACTTCAACATATGGAACAAAACAACATTTTGAAGAACATAATCAAATCTGAGTCACTGTTATCGATTATATTCCTTTATTTTATTCAATCTAGGTCCAACCGAAGATATAATATTTAGATTTATTCTGGATATAACGTTTGTGTCCTCATGCTCGATATAATCTATAATTTCGTCCGATAAGTTTATGGTCTCAGCTGTGTTATCTAAGTACCTGAAATGCATCTCTGTTGTAACATGGAGTGAAGATAAATGGCTCAATTTGCAATAAACTCGAGATATCAATGCGCACGCAAGGCAAAGACTAGGATGCGTACCAGGAAATATCCAATCTGGGGCCATGATGAATAAAATCGTGTATATGTGTGAGCATGTGAAAATGGATGTATGTATGTATATATGTATGTATGTATTTTTTGAAAGTACACAAAGGACTCGTCGTTTGAGTCTAGTGTGTACTTTCTTCCGAAAAAAAAAGTTCCTGGACTCCAGCTCTTCACGAATATAATATGTATGTATGTATTTGTGTGTGTATGTACGTAGTGTATGTATATATACACGTAATGCATGTACGTAATGTACGTATGTAATGTAATGTATGTAATTATGTATGTAGGAACATGTACGCAGGTATGTATGTATGCATGTTTGTGTATATATATCTATATGTATCTTGTATACATAAGAATGTATACTATATGATATAAACAAATCACAAAACACACGTGACAAACTATTTTTGCAGAAACCACCGAGAAATTGAAAAAAAACAAAGATACCGAACGTTTTCGTCTATTAAGACATTTTCAAAGGTACAGAAAAGCAGTACAGAAAGAAACAATATATACATGAGAAGACAGAGGATATTCGGAAAGGTCCCATTTTACAAATTATAATTATCATACGCAATCTTGTCAATAATAGAATTGTTCAATTTAATTCAACCAAAACTCAGGTTCATATTATTTTCAAATTTTCTTTTTATGTAACAAGACTCAATAATATCTCTACAATGTTACTACAAGAAGTAATTACTTTTGACTGGGGAAATTCAAAAAGTAATTACTTCTTGTAATAATATTGTAGAAAGAAATATTATTGAATCTTGCTACATAAAAAGGAATAATGAAAATAATATGAACTTTTCAAATATCCTCTGTATTCTCACGTACAGTATATATTTTTTCTGTATTGCTTTTCTGTACCTTTGAAATTGTCTTAATAGACGAAAACGTTCGGTATCTGTTTTTTCAATTTCCCGTTGGTGTCTGCAAAAACTATATGATGCGTATGTACTGTATGAACATGTATTGTACTTATATATGTTTAACTGTGTCCATGTATGTATGGATGTATATGTTTGTGTGTATACATGTATGCATTTCTATGCATACATGTACATATATTGCATGTGTACGTATATTATTCAGGCATACAGTACATGCATGTAAGCTTTCTTTCGTGTGTGTTTTGTAGATAAATAAATCTAAAAATAGTATCAAACAATAAAACAAGTTATGAAGTATTTTGAAACGTAAATACTCAAATGCTTCAATGATCTGGGCAAAAATGTGGGTGATTTATTTTGGAAGAAATTTTTACTGAACGAATCTTTTGCAAAGATTCGCCCAAAGTTAAGATAATGTCAGTCCGGTTGAACGTATCTTTAGAGAAAGAATGAAATATTGTGAACACTTAAGTCGTAACTGTTCTGAAGCGAAGCAATTTAACCTGGCAGTTATTGGTGCCACGAACGATATGTTTAGGATTTGATAAGTGAGCCATGCCATCACCTAATAAATCAGAAACAAAACCGTGACAAAGGAAATGACAGAAAATATGATAAATGGCGAATAGAAAATAACTGTGTGAAAGTTCTAGTGGCGTTGTATCACAAAACATGATACAGATAAAAATCTCGTAACCTAAATATACATTTTTCTTCTAGTGCATTCTACACCTAGTCATGTGAACACTTGGCATGCATGGTATAATTACAAATATGCAAAACTTGACAAAACACATTTACAGTACATATCCCCGATTCATGAATGGAATATAGTGTTTGTGTTTTGAAGTGTGTTTATGTCGTTTAAACTAATTCTGGAATAATTTCAAAATATTTTCGCATCAATACCATGTGATAATGGCATTCGTTGCCTCAAACTTCATTGCCTAAACATCCGCAGCCTCACAGAGGCTGTCGATAATCCTTGGATCTTTCCAAACATCTATGGGGAAAAACGTTGGATTTTTGTCCAATGTTGGACAATTTCTATGTTACCAGCTGAAAGCGGTAGGAGAAGGGGAGCAGTAGCCGGTAGTGAGTTCTTCATGTATGAAAAGATAAGAAATGCAGTTGAAGTTGATCGAGAGATCCTGGGCTAAGTCCTGAGACGGAACGTCAGCCCCTAAGGGTTGCACCATTAGATGAAGGTGAAGAGGTTGACGGGTTTGGATAACGGACAGCTCTTCTGTCTATCTTTGAGGACTATCATCAGGGGGTACCCGTCATTGGTCCTCTTGTAGATCGATGAAGTCACTCTAGTGTTTTACGGCAAAGGTTTGGCCCTGCAATACAGGATTTAACGGTGGTATTCTTGAAAAAAAAATTCTCTCCTTATATAAGTCTTGTTTAAACCCTTGGAAGGGAAAGATTTCTATAAAGATTTTTTATTTATTCATTTATTCTATTTTTATTTTTATTTTCATTTTTAAGAATACCGTAAGAATCTTAGGGTGGTATTTTTAAAAAAATCTTTCCTTATATAAATCTTTCCCTTCCAAGGATTTATAAGATTTATACAAGGAAAGAAATTTATTTATTTATTTATTCATTCATTTATTTATTTTCTTTTTATTTCTTTTCTTTTTATTTCTTTATTTTTTAAGAATGCCACCGTAATCCCAATGGCTGTTGGCAACTGCCACATGATAAGCTCTCCGAGTACATAGGGCTCAGGTTGCTCTTAAACGTCTTATCATTTCGTTCCGATTTAAGAACATTATTAAAAAGAAAATGTATCTACTCGCACCCCCCCCCCAAAAAAAAAAAAAAAGTGAATATTTCGAATTTCTTGTTCAAAACCCGAAACCTCTTCGTCATAGTGTTGGGTTTCAATAAATGAATTTATAGGAGTATTGAGTGAAACCGTACTCTCTCAATTTTTTACTCGTGTGTGTGTGTGTGTGTGTGTGTGTGTGTGTGTGTGTGTGTGTGTATGTACGTGTGTGTGTGTGTATGTATCTGTGTGTATGTGTGTGTGTGTGTGTGTGTGTGTGATTCACCACGGTCTTGGATCACGTGTTGGACTCGTGATCGACAGCTATTTCCTTCCCGGAAGAGAGCTCAGAGCTCGTATATGACCGATCTATGGGTAATGCTGTGACCTTACACGCACACACACATCCAACTCCCCGCCCACGAGAGTTGGAGTAACGACTTGTAGTGCAGCGATACTGAAATTATTTCAGCACTGGGCGGGATTCGAACCCGGATCGCCGTAGTGGCAGCCGGGAACTCTACCACTGCGTCACTGTGTGTGATTGTGTGCGTGTGCGCTTTCTGAATTGTATTTAACTAGATTAGCCGAGTGGGTTAGGGTGTCGCTACATGCGACGGAGGTCGAGGCGATGGTGGTTCGAACCCTGCCACCGTCGAGTTGAACCAAGGGTATAGTGCATTAAATTCCACGCGACAAAGTCCTCTATAAGGGGCACCGTCGTAGCCTCCTGATAGGTGTGGGGGAGGGGAGGGGATTTCGCGACGTTATATCGAATCATCAATCAATCAATATACAAAGTAAGAGTTGTACTAGTGGCGTCCCGTCTCTCATTCCATTGGTCAAACTTGGCTTTATATTTGCTTTCGTTGTACGACTGTACAATTTCTTCTAAGTCATTCTTTGAATCATTGTATCTGTACAGAAACCTGTTTCTAAATATATTTTAAACACTTATGTATGTCAATTTATTATCATTTACTATTTACCTGTTTGTTTATTATTTAACTATACCTATACATTTATTTATTTGTTTTCATTATTTACATTATTACAATTCTTATTTATTCATTCATCATTATTATGATTTTTCGCATCCGACCTAGTTATGGACCAAGAGGTCTCCTGTCGGTATGCTCCGCCTTTGTAATCCTTTGTAATCCTTTGTAATGTATATATATGTAAGAAGAATTGGAAATGCCAAGGACAGTCAAGGGTCTGGTGACGCGGGGAGATTGGGAAGAAAAGGAGGAAGAGGAGGAGGAGGAGGAGGAAGAGATGGAAGGAGGAGGAAGAGATGGAAGGAGGAGGAGGAGGAGGAGAGATGGAAGGAGGAGGAGGAGAGAGATGGAAGGAGGAGGAGAGAGATGGAAGGAGGAGGAAGAGATGGAAGGAGGAGGAAGAGATGGAAGGAGGAGGAGGAGGAGGAGAGATGGAAGGAGGAGAAGGTAGACAGAAGGAGAAGAGGAGAGAATCTGAAGATCCAAGACGAAAAAGCGGAAATGATACAAGTTGAGGAACTACATCTCGTTGGGATTGGGGCAAAAGAGTGAAATCACGGAAATTGAAAAGAAGAAGAAGAAAAAAATTGGGTGAACGAGGTCGGGGGGGTAATGATGATGAAGATGAGCAAGATTACAAAGGGACAGATAAAGAGGAAGAAGAGAAACGGAAGAATGAAGTACAAGAAGATAAAGAAGTGTTTGAAGACGAGAAGAAAATGGAGGAGTTGAAGGAAGCGAGGAGGAAGAACGAAAATGAGGACGAAAAGGATAGATAGGAAGAGGAGGAAGAAATGGAAAAAGAAATAGTTAAAATAAGAGGAAGATAAAATGTTGACAATACAAGAAAACGCGAGATAAAGATGTTAAGAACAAGAAAGTAAAACAAAATGATGAGGCAAAGACAGAAGATAAGAGAGGAAGAGAAGGAAGAGGATGAAGATAAGGAAGAGGAAAAGGAGGAGGAGTAGGAGTAGGGGGACAAAAGGGAGGAAGAGGAAGAAAAAGAGGAGAAAGAGGAAAAAGAATAGATGAAGGGGGGAGAGTGTAGTAGCATAAGGAAAAGGAGTAGTAGGAGAAGAAAAAGGAGGAAGAGGAAGAAAGGGAGGAGAAAGAGGAGGAAGAATAGATGAAGGGGAGGAAGAATCGGGGAAAGGAGAAGCAGTAGGAGTAGGAATAGGAAGAAAATAGGAGGAAGAGGAGAATAGGGATGTGTAGATGATGATATAGGATTAGAAGTAGTAGTAGAAGAAGGAATAAAAGTAGGAGGATGAGGAAGAGGAGAAGGAAGAGGAAGAGGAGGAGGAGGAAGAGGAGAAGGAGAAGGAAGAGGAAGAGGAGAGAGAGGAGAAGGAAGAGGAGGAGGAGGAGGTGCAGATGGAGATGGAGAAGGAGGAGAAGGGTACCAGTGGTGTGTTATAGGGACACCTGCGCGGCTGATGGAATATGGATGAAAACATTATAAAGAGGAGAGGAATATCGAAGAATCCCCGGTCTGGCCACAGCCCAGGCTTCCGTAGAGCCCTTGCGAGCCGGCTCTCCACGGGTGGTGCCAATAGAGCGGCCGGCTCTTCTCTTTGGCTGGCTGTATACAATATCGATACTGTCACAGATTTTACTGGCTTCCGGTGTTGTGGCAATACCGCCATCCGTGTCTAAACCCCCTTTTTGCTGTGGTTATGTAACTTTTAGATATATAGTTCTAATACGGGATTATTTTATTCTGCTTGGGGCAAGCGCGTACACTCACTCACACACACACACACACACACACACACACACACACACACACACACACACACACACACACACACACACACACACACACACACACACACACACACACACACACAAGCGTGCACCATCACACTTGTTCCAAACAATTCAATACGGAAAAGCATGGAAACTTGCATATATACATACGTACATTCATACGTATCAACATCCTGGTTTGCTGTTCTGAATTGAGGACGAATGTACAAAAGCTACAGTCTCTCCACGTGCCAGACTTTGCTCTGCCAAAAGGACACAGACATACAATACTAGGTTTCCACATATACTCGTACATTGCATATACATGTACGTTTATTTAGAAAAATATAAACATACCACTGTCTATATTTATACATGTGTACATACATATATATATATGTGTATATATACAACGTGTGTGTGTGTGTATTATTTCTCTGGTTTTAATATTTTCATAGTTTATCTGTTTACTATTGACTATTGTGTCCTTTCGTGTAACATCAGTGCATCGCATTGACAACTCGGAGCAAAAATATTTCATACGGATGTTAACTAACACAACTTCAGGTTATCATATTGATATAGTTTGTTATAGCTTTGAGAGGTTTGCTGACAGATATTTGCATAAAAAACTCCCTTTAGTACGTCAAAACGATACAAAATAGAACACTTATTCATTTACGTACGAGTACAAAAATTAAAAGGGTAAACATAGAAACATTGTTACTAATCTTGCCAATCTCTTATCCACAATTGCTCGGTATTCTTTGTTGTTGGAGTAACTTGTATGTTAGCAGGCGTCATCTACTCGTATCTTGCACTTGATCCTGTCAAGGTCGCCACTCTTTGGTTTCAAAGCAATGTAGGAGTATATTCATGCATAACTTTAAATCATTGGTAAATCAAACCTATCAAGAGTTGTTTTGGAGGAGGATGGCTTCATGAGAACTTGCTTAAGTTACGTTTTGCGTGATACGATTATCGCTGAACGATGATCGTTCATGAGTCAATAATGAGTCAATAATGATCGTTCATGAGTCAATAATGAGTCAATAATGATCGTTCATGAGTCAATAATGTCTAGAGGACTTGTTCTTTGATTTTGAATAGGGCTGTTTTGTTTCGAGCTGTAACTTACGCGGGTGGTAAATTCTATCCAACCTACCAACGCGCTCTAGTCTTCAAACCACCAGAACTTAGGTCCTTTAGTAAGGCATCGTCCTATTAACCTTCAACAAAGAAGTTCGTGACGTAAAACCGAATTGTCATGGGAGTTTTTTATAAGAAAATATTACACATTCCATTATATACAATGTTATCAAATAAATGCAAGAACAGAATACTCTACCATGTACTATTATGCTGGAATGTGCGCTGAAGGAAAAATTGTTGCAAGCATACAGAATACTAATAAAAAAAAATTCTAGGTTCAGACTTGTTTTGATACCAGTTCGTGATTTAAGCCTCAGATAGAATCATTTGGTGATATTAGGATATTAGAACGTTATATATATGTAAATATATATATATATATATATATAATATATACATATATATATATATATGGATATGTGTATGTGTATATGTATATGCATATAATATGTATATATGTGCATATATATATGTATTCATATATGTATATGTATATACGTATACATATATTATATAATGTAATATACATATACACATACATATATGCATACATACACATAAAAGCACTTACACACGCACTTGCATATGCACACACACACATACATATACACACACACTTGCACACGCACACAAACCCCCCCCCACACACACAAATGCATGTATACATATATCTCGATGTATATATAATATATATAGTTTCATATTTCTTAAGTATAGAAGTTCTGTTTTCGATGTGATATTGAATTGTTCAGCCTCACAAAAGGTAAACAAGTGAGGAACCTCCATTCAAGCTTCCGGAAATTCTTCATCCGGCTCTCAGCTGCGACCTTCGTAAATTTTCTCTGCACAGCAAGACGTGGTCTGTCGACTTCCAGGGCCTCTTGCCCCACCCATTTTAGTCCCCATGAAAGGACTTCCCCATTGGTGAGGATGTATCAGAACTGAACATAACCTGGGTGTATGCAGCATAACTTATAAATCATACCTTAGGAATATGTTTATTATTATTTGTAAAAAGGTAAAGTGATTAATATGGTTCATTACGTAGATGAGTCTGCAAAGGGAGATTATTGAAGGGAAAAGATTTCAGTGTGTAAAATTGGTGGTGACGAGTGAATATGTACTAGGATAAACCTCAACTATACCTGTAACGTTTATTTTTGACACACACACACACACACACACACACACACACACACACACACACACACACACACACACACACACACACACACACATATATATATATATATCTATATCTATATATATATATACATGTGTATATATATATATATACGTGTGTATATATATATATATGTGTATATATATATATATACATGTATATAATATATATATATATATATATATATATATATATATATATACGAAGAAATTAAAGACTGGACTCGTTGAAACAAGTTTATCCCTACGTTTCGAACCCTGTCCTGGGTACATCTTCAGGGATATACAGAGATAGGATAGGGAGTCATTATAAAGGGGTATGTGTGCAGCCTTGGGAAAGGTCTTCCAAGCATCCGTTACATACCAGACAATACAATCATCACCAGGTAGGACACCAGTTGACAAAAAACCCATATCAATAAAGTACACATAGGTA
>NC_134820.1:25977136-25997136 GCF_046742065.1 Oratosquilla oratoria | reverse complement strand
GCCCTTTCCAGACACGCGTCTCTTGTTGGCTGTACTCTCTGGCCTTTGGTTTGATGTCCAGAGTCTCCGAAGTCTTGGACTTTTCTTCTTTTTTTTTTTTTTTTTTTTTTTTTTTTTTTTTTTTTTTTTTTTTTTTTTTTTTTTTTTTTTTTTTTTTTTTTTTTTTTTTTTTTTTTTTTTTCTTTTTTTTGTGTAGCGACGATTTCCAGTCGGCGATTTTAGTTTTCTGGAAGGACGTTTGCGGGACAGATAACGTTCCAAAAGTGCTTGGTTATCGTAGCGAAAGAAAAACGTAGGCGACAGGGGGGGGGTAAGAAACAACAAGAGATGGAGAGAGAGAGATACAGAAACAGACAGGCACGAACAGGCACGAACAGACAGGCACAGACAGACAGGCACAGACTGACAGAGACACACACACAGACACACAGAGAGGGAGAGAGACAGAGACGGGGAAACGGAGACAGAGACGGGGAGACAGAGACGGGGAGACGGAGACTGGAAGACGTAGACGGAGGGGGGGAGAGACGGAGAGGGGGAGAGAGAGACGGGGAGAGGGAGAGACGGGGATGGGGAGAGACGGAGAGGGGGAGAGACGGGGAGGGAGAGGGAGAGACGGGGAGGGAGAGGGAGAGACGGGGAGGGGGAGGGGGAGGGAGAGAGGGAGGTGAAGGGGGAGAGGAAAAGGGAGATTTATAAGTGGTCCTTCAAGCCCGATTCGAACCGCCACGTCAGCATAGGCAACCAACTTAGAGTGTGGCGATTTATTTATTTTTTTATGCCTATCGTTTCACACCGTCATCACCTCAGTTTATTACATTATTTGGGTGAATACCTTAGTTATATTTTGTAATTAACTTTATCGTAGTTTATTTTCATATAACCTCATAAACAATGTTCATATTTGATCTTTGTTAGTTTATTTAATTTTGTTTATGACAAAATTTGTTTACAGTATTACATTAATATTGTTTTTATTTATTTATTTATTATTATTATAATTAGGATGTTTTTTTTTTTTCATTTTTTTTTTCATCCGACCTAGATATGGACCAAAAGGTCTCCTGTCGGCATGCTCCGTCTTTGTAATCCTTTGTAAATATCTGTTTTTGCAGGTTTCTGCTTATACCATTACTACCCACATAAACTATGTATCTTTTCCCATAATTCAACCGTGGTACTTTACATACATACTGTACATGCATGAACTTATAAATCAACGTCAACCTTACATTTTCCTACCTCTTCCAAAGTTCCAATCATATTATTGCAATCATATTGCTTCTGCTTTGATAGCACTGCTCACAGAACTAGTGCGCTGACTCCTTCGTGAACTAATTTAATTTCTTCGTGTAATAAGTTTTCTTAATTCACATTGCCTTTCCTAATGCAAGCACTTGATTGAATTTAAAAAAATTTTTTTTTTTTTTTTTTTTTTTTTTTTTTTTTTTTTTTCGTCTTGCGAGGTCAAATTACCTCGGGTTTGACTGCCTTCCATTTCGTTGCTATGGCTTCTTTTTTTATTTGTTATTTTGTTCTTTGCTTTTTATTTCGTGTTGTTCTGTATTTGTTCCATTTTGCTTCGTTTTCTTTTTTTTTCGTTATTTTGTTCTTTGCTTCCTATTTCGTGTTGTTCTGTATTCGTTCAATTTCGCTTTTTCTTCTTTTTTTGTTCGTCATTTTGTTCTTTGCTTTCTATTTCGTGTTCTGTATTAGTTCTCTTTCGCTTTGGTTTGTTCTTTTTTATTCGTCATTTTGTTCTTTGCTTTATATTTCGTGTTCTTCCGTATTCGTCCCTTTTTGCTTTGGGTTGTTCTTTATCATTTGTCATTTTGTTCTTTGATTTCTATTTCGTGTTCTGTGTTCGTTCAATTTCGTTTTATCTTCGTTTTTATTCGTCATTTTGTTCTTTGCTTTCTATTTCGTGTTCTGTATTCGTTCAATTTCGTTTTATCTTCGTTTTTATTCGTCATTTTGTTCTTTGCTTTCTATTTCGTGTTCTGTGTTCGTTCAATTTCGTTTTATCTTCGTTTTTATTCGTCATTTTTTTTCTTTGCTTTCTATTTCGTGTTCTGTGTTCGTTCAATTTCGTTTTATCTTCGTTTTTATTCGTCATTTTGTTCTTTGCTTTCTATTTCGTGTTCTGTGTTCGTTCCCTGTCGCAGTCTATTTCAATTCCTCTTCAATCTGTTGCCCATTTCGACCCACCCCACCCAGCGTCTCTGAAGTTGAAGAAGTCCATAAAAGAAAATGATAATTCTATTAACCTTAAGTTATCGTTTTTCACATTTATTGGTCATAACGCGTTTCTTTTTCAAAATCCAACGTCATTATCCTTCCATTTATTTTTCTTCTTCATTTTTTTTTTTTTTTTTTTTTTTTTTTTTTTTTTTTAAGACTTTGGCCAAATGTTAACCTTAAGTTATCGTTTTTCACATTTATTGGTCATAACGCGTTTCTTTTTTCAAAATCCAACGTCATTATCCTCCCATTTATTTTTCTTCTTCCTTTTCTTTCATTTTCTTATTATTTCTTCTTTTTTCTTTCAATTTTCTCTCTGTGTCTTGTCCGTGACCTTAGTGGCGCCGTCTCTTCAAGACTTTGGCCAAATGTTAATAGCTTTTGCGACCTCAAGGGCTGAACTCAGTAGCAAAGTCGACGTATCCAAAATATATGTGGCCATTTTTGTAAGTTTTACAACTGGAGTGTTTAGGAACGAATGTGTATGCGTTTGTTCGTTTGCTTAGTTTTGTGTGTATATGTGTTTGTGTGTGTGTGTGTTTGTGTATGCTTGTGTATTTGTGTGTGTGTATGTGTATGCTTGTGTATTTGTGTGTGTGTGTGTGTGTGTGTGTGTGTGTGTGTGTCCGCATGTGCGTGTGCACGGGTGTTTGTGTGTGTGTGTGTCTATGCGTTTGAGTCTGTGTGTATATATGTTTGTGAGTGATTACATATACAACTGTTTGCATGCACTTTTTATTTTTATCTTTATTTAAGTTTTTATTTCTATTTTTATTCCTATTTTCAGTTATTATTTTCCATTTATTTTTCTTATTTTATTTTATTTTATTTTTTAATTTAGGTCAAAGTCCATATGGTTTCAGAACTGAAACTTGTCTTCATATACTTTCGGATAAGACAATAAAAACGCAAAATGTATAAAAAAAATGTTCAGAGTGATTTACACAATCTCACGGCTGCTTTCTGAAATCTTACAAGAACTTTGAAGTTTGTTTATTTCTTAATTATGAATTTTCCACTTAATAGCAAATGGTTTCGAATCTAGAAAAAAAAATATATCCCTCCCTCCCTCCCTCTCTCTCTCTCTCTCTCTCTCTCTCTCTCTCTCTCTCTCTCTCTCTCTCTCTCTCTCTCTCTCTCTCTCTCTCTCTCTGTCTATCTATCTTTCTCTTAAAGATAAATAGATAAATAAATGAATAAATAAATCCTATTATGATCTAATAATATCACAGCTATATTGCCTATCTTCCCTTAATTTGTAATTCAATTACTCAGCTCTCTTGAAAATTCCCTTCCGTCCATCCATTTCTAATTATCTAATAACATTATCTCACCATCCCACTCCCTCGGTGTGGGAAGTGAAAAACCCCTTGGTAGGGCAAGCCCTGTCAGTTGCTGCAAGCATTTTTTTTTTTTTTTTTTTTTTTTTTTTTTTTTTTTTTTTTTTTTTTTTTTCTTTTCTTTTTTTTTTTTTTGCCGATGTTTGTGTCGCCTCCCCGCCTGGCAAGGGCTGTCGGAAACCAACGAAATAAGCTCGCAGTGGATACCGGGAATCGAACTCGTGACAACACGCTCACTAGTTCGACACCGTATCCACTGGGCTATTGCCCAACCTTAATAACCTTATCGGGGAAGCAAAATGGTATAGCAGTACGTTCGAAAGTTGTATTACAAATCACTTGATAAAGAAATATAGTTTCAATTTATGAACAGGACCACAGACTACAAATTTTCTGACTTTATTCTATTTTTTCGATGTAAAGATTTCAATGTTACATTTTCTAAATTGAATTCTAACCTAGATTAATTCTAATTGATTCTAGCTTGGGGAATATAAAATACTATTATCCTTTCCCTGTTCCGGCTCTCATGCCTTTATCTTTTATATTTTTCTTTTATTAATTAATATCACTTTTATCTTTATTTCTATATACTTAACACCAGAAACATTGCCAGACAGTATGAGTCTGCAGGTTTTGCCATTTAATTTTCTTGCCTACTGAAGTTTCTTCGTGTTAGCTAGTCCAAAGGTTACTTAAGGTAGTTCTTAAAATTTATGGCTTCCTAGGGTTTTCCATCAGCTGATTAAAATCAGCTGTCGGCTGACAGAATAAACCCAATACCTATATACCTTTAAAGCTAATATATACACGTGTGTGTATATATATATATATATATTATATATAATGTTCAGATATAACCCACTGTCAGAGAAATAAAGTAAAGGAAACAGACGATCTGTATATTTCGACCACAACTGTGATCCTCTTCAGCAGTTGTGGTCGAAATATACAGATTGTCTGTTCTGCTTTTTTTCTCCGACAGTGGGTTATATTTAAACGTTTTATAAATGTGCAACAACATTTTGGTTTCGTGAACACACACACACACACACACACACACACACACACACACACACACACACACACACACACACACACACACACACACTATATATATATATATATATAATATATATATATATATATATATATATATATATAAATAAATATATATGCTAATAAGAACATGGGTACGTGTGTTCACTTATGCAAAGTAGACCACTTGGAAAAAGAAACTAACGAAGCAGAGCGCTTTCGTATATTACATCTTCAGTGCAAAAAGTACATACATATATACACCCAGGGAATATGTTCCCGATATCGGCAGCCTCCATCCTGCAACACTCCCACACAGATTCGCAAGAAATGTAATTCGGGTCATTGCTACCCCCACAACCTCTCAATACTTCCTCTCGAGACCTCTTCACTCCGGCTTAGTTCCTCGTGTCTCCCGCGGGTCCCGGAGTTTTGCCGGAACAAGCTCCCGCAATCGGGAACTCCACCATTCTTATCACTCTCGCACGTCACCGGCCAATCTCGATATTGAGGTGCAAGTTGCCTTCAATGGAGGGTCGAATGGAGCTCTCTTGGGACACCACCCGCATGAAAGACTCGTGAGCTGTGATACATATACATATACATATGCATATACACCATACATATACATATACGCATATACATAAATGCATATACACATACACATATACACATACATATACACATATACACGTACATATACACATATACACATACATATACACACAAACACATATACATATACATTGGCATTTACATACACACACATACATATACATACACATAAACACATATACATATATACATTTACATATAGGGCAGAGTCCACTAGGAAGAGGAAAAACACACGCAGTCCGGGCGCTTTTATGATATATTCACATTATCAAGGAATATAGATGTGAATATATCACGAAAGCGCTCGGACTCCGTGTGTTTTTCCTCTTCCTAGTGGACTCTGCATAGATTCATGTGTGCCTTGTGAATCTTATGCAAATACACATACATACCATATACATATACATATACACATACAATATACATATACACATACCATATACATATATACGTATACATATACATATATGCATACCATATACATATACATGTACAAATACATATATGCATACCATATACATATACATGTACATGTACATACACATATACACACACATAATAACACACACACACACACACAATAACACACACACACACACACACACACACACACACACACATATATATATATATATATATATATATATATATATATATACACACACACACACACGCATAAGCGTTTCATGGCCCCTTGGTTGGCATAGCCTAGCGTGCCAGGAAGCAGAATCGATGATTTCGAAGCAGAAGCTTCCTGAGCCTCACAGCTGGAGAGCCGTTACTCCCCGAAGAAATCGGTCTCTTCTCGGGCGGCGAGACGTGGCAACAGTGGCCGAATTTGGGAGCCGAAGACGACCACAAGTGATGGACGAAGAACGGTAGATGATGTGAATGGGGAGAAGGATGGAGGAGGCGCTGGGAGATGAAATCTCTTTCTATTGCCAGAGGAGCTCTTTCTCTCTTTTTCTCTCTCTCGCTCTCTGTCTCTCTCTCTCTCTCCCCCTCTCTGTCTCGCTCTCTCTCTCTCTCCCTCTCTCTCTCTCGTTCTCTTGCTCTCTCTTCTTCTCTCGCTCTCTCTCTCACTTTCTCTCTGTCTCTTGTTCTTTCGTTCTCTTTCTCACTTTCTGTCTTGCTCTGTCTCTGCCTCTGTCTGTCTCTCTCTCTCTCTCTCTCTCTCTCTCTCTCTCTCTCTCTCTCTCTCTCTCTCTCTCTCTCTCTCTCTCTCTCTCTCTTTAGCCTACTCGAAGAATTTGGTGGGAGAATGTAAATACACCTTTTCTCATACTATAGACTTTACAAATTTAGAGGAAGGTCGTAAGTGTATATATATTTTTCTTCTCTTCTATAACCAAACACAAGTACCATCTTAAAAGATAAAACTGACAAAAGAAAACCAAAAAGAAAACTAAAAAGAAAAATATTTTTTCAGAAAACAAAATACCCAATAAAACATATGAACAAGAAATCAAAGCTAACGGCTTAGACTGGTCTAAACAAACAAACGGAAGGAGTTTCTTAGAAACTAAGACGTTATTGTAGGAAAAAGTCAGTAAGGATTTTACTCTTTCTTAAAGAGCACGGGGGCTCCAAGCTGTCAGACGCTAATACGCCTTCCTGATAAATGGCTCTTCTTGCTCTTTTCTGTCAATATTCTTTTTAACAACTGGGTAATGTAACTCAATTGAAGGAAGTCTTGTTATATTATTTAGTAGGAGTTATCGTGAATTGTCTAGAGTACTTTCTCATTTAGTGATAAGTGATTTTAAATTAGTGATAAATAGCTGCAAAGGGCATTATCTTCGCCTTGTGTTGTAAGATATTCATAGTGAATGAGAGTTGATAACCATTAGGCATCAAAGTATTTAGAATTGTAGAGAAATTAGCTAAAACTAATGAAGATTGCATGGAATATAGTGATAATATACTATTAAGACGTGCACACACACACACACGCACGGGCGCGCGCGCGCACACACGCACACACACACACACACACATACACACACACACACACACACACACACACACACACACACACAGTGTATATTATATATATATATATATATATATATATATATAATGTATATATAATATACAAACAATATACGATTGACTCGACATAATACAGTCATTATAGAGAAATGAATTATAACTTTAAAAGAAACTTCATTTTTTATATTAATATACTTCCTGTTAAGTAAGAGAGGCAAGACAATATGCAAAAAGCGAAAATAGACGGAACCTCGGAGGAGGAGGAGGAGGAGGAGGAGGAGGACTTGAAGAAGGCAACACAAGAGCCGCTGGGTCTTCAATCCTCATCTGAAACCCACTTCTTCTCCTATTGCACCTTCCTCCTCCTCCTCCTCCTCCTCCTCCTCCTCCTCCTCCTCCTCCTCCTCCTCCTCCTCCTCCTCCTCCACCCTCTTCCTCCTCCTCCTCTTCCTCCTCCTCTTCCCTCTTCCTCCTCCTCCTCCTCCTCTTCCTCCTCCTCTTCCCTCTTCCTCCTCCTTCTCCTATTCCTCCTATTCCCTCTATCTCCTCCTCTTCCTCCTCCTCCTCCTCCCCCTCCTCCTTTCCTTTCACTTCCCTTCTTCCTCCTCCATTCTCCTCATCCTACCTCTCCTCTTTCTTCTTCCTTTTTTCTATTTCTCATTCCCTTTCTTTGCCATCTCTCTCTCTCTCTCTCTCTCTCTCTCTCTCCTTCTCTCCCTCCCATCTCCCCCTTTCTCCCCTATCCCCTCTCCCTCTCTCTTTCCTCTCTTTCCTCTCTTTCGCTCTGTCCACTTCTCTTTCACTATCCAGAAACTTGTGTTTAAAAATGCCAATCTGTTTATGTCCACCCCGCTTTCTGTTTTTAGATACCTTGATTCATTTTTCTATGTTACCCTCTTCGTTTGTCCTCCATTCCCCCCCCCCCCCCCCCTCTCTCTCTCTCTCTCTCTCTCTCTCTCTCTCTCTCTCTCTCTCTCTCTCTCTCTCTCTCTCTCTCTCTCTCTCTCTCTCTCTCTCTCTCTCTCTCTCTCTCTCTCTCTCTCTCTCTCTCTCTCTCTCTCTCTCTCTCTCCTCTCGCTCTCTCTCTCTCTCTCTCTCTCTCTCTCTCTCTCTCTCTGCGTCAAAACATCATTCATACAATACCTCTCCCTACTTTGATTTGGCTTCCTCCCTTAAAAGGGGGAAAAAGCCCTTGGTATAAGTAATATTTTCTTTATCTCGTTTTCTCTTTTTTTCATTTCTATCTCGTTATCTTTCTAATCAAACTTGTTTTCTCTCTACTTTCTATGTTATTTTATCTTTGTTATTCTTTCCTAGTCCTTTCAATTCCTCTCAATATTCATTTTCTTCCCTCTCTGTTTACGTTTCTTAATTTCTTTTCTTCTTTATCTTTCTCTCCCGAATCATCATCATCATCATCATCACCTTCTTCTTCTTCATCATCATCATCATCATCATCATCATCATCATCATCATCATCATCATCATCATCATCATCATCATCATCATCATCATCATCATCATCATCATCATCATCATCATCATCATCTTCTTCTTCTTCTTCTTCTTCTTCTTCTTCTTCTTCTCCTTCCTCTTCCTTCTTCTTCTTCTTCTTCTTCTTCTTCTTCTTCTTCTTCTTCTTCTTCTTCTTCTTCTTCTTCTCCCTCCTCCTCTTCTTCTTCTTCTTCTTCTCCCTCCTCCTCTTCTTCTTCTTCTTCTTCTCCCTCCTCCTCTTCTTCTTCTTCTTCTCCCTCCTCCTCTTCTTCTTCTTCTCCTCCTCCTCCTCCTCCCCTCCTCTTCTTTCTCCTCCTCCTCCTCCCCTCCTCTTCTTCTCCTCCTCCCCTCCTCTTCTTCTTCTCCTCCACCTCCTCCCCTCCTCTTCTTCTTCTCCTCCTCCTCCTCCTCCTCCTCTTCTTCTTCTCCCTCCTCCTCTTCTTCCTCTTCTTCCTCCTCTTCCTCTATCTCCCTTCTCCTCTTCCTCTTCTTCCTCCTCTTCCTCTTCTTCCTCTTCTTCCTCTTCCTCTTCTTCCTCCTCTTCCTCTTCTTCCTCGTCCCTCCCTCTTGGCTCACTATTTTTCGTGAAGGGAACAAAAGAAAGCAAATAAGATTAAAACTTGAATTGTGGCCAAGACGGGACAGACGGAATTACAGAAACACATTCCCACCCCATCCCTTAACCACTCACCTACCCGGTGATACTTTCCCTTTCAGTCCACCTGCCGCCAGGCTATTTTATTCATCTTCGTTGCGCGCCCTCGACGAACAAGAGGCTGTAGTTTATCTGGAAAGCCATTAGATACTTTTTTTTTTATTCTTGGTGTAAAAAAAGATTTATCTATATCCATGTGATACTAACCCAGGGCAGTGGACAAGATGCAGGTACGACCCGTCATACCCGTCAGTTTTTATGCCTTTTTTTTTGGCTACCCCCCTTGTAAGGGGGAAAAGCCTTTGGTATATGAATGTATTTGTGCCTCGAGAGAGCAAGAAGCCAGAACCTATCTTGAAGACCACATCGGTAACAGATTGTACGATTCTCCTATATTCTTGTTGCAGACAAGGATGAAAAAGGAATAAAAGAATAAAGAAGAAACCAAGGGTCAGGACGAAGACGAGGATAAAGATGAAGACGATGACGGTGATGACGAAGGGGAAGGGGACGAGGACGGAGAAGGGGACGAGGACGAGGACGGTGACGAGGACGGAGAAGGGGACGAGGACGGTGACGAAGGCAAAGACGAAGATGGGAACGAGGAGTACGGGGAGGACGAGGACGGGGACGAGGACAAGGACGAGGACGACAACAAAGACAAAGAACAAAGAACAAGAACAAGAAGAAAGACCTACACTGCGTGCCAGAATTATATGCAAATTTATTTTTATGTTCTAACTCCGATAGTTTTTAATAAAAATTAGTGAAATTTGGCATGTTATATGGCAACACTAACACATGCGCAGATCTAAAATTTTAAGCTAATCTGCGCAATAGTAATCAAACGGCAGCCATTTTGGTGACTTGCAGCTTGTTTAAGCGTGCCAACTTTATATGCAAATCATTGCTAAAGTGTCAAATATGGTGAAGTGGTGACGGAAAATTAAAACATTGATTATTTTAGGAATATGTAATCTGAGAACAACAATAATACAGAGCAAACATGTTCAATATGGTTTCATAGTACAATCAATATTGTATGTAATTGCCATTTTTATTAACAAGAGAAAAAAGCCTTTGGTCCATTGAAGATGTCAAACTTTCGATTTCATCTGATGAAATTTCCTTGGCAGCATTCAGAACGGCATTCCAGAGGTCATCCTTGGAGGTGTACTGCCTTCCTCCGGAGTAAATCTTCCTTTTCAAGATTCTCCACAGATTTTCGATGGGATTTAAATCTGGAGAACAGGCTGGCCATTGCATTATTTTCCCATGTCTGGCAAAAACACTCTCCAAATATTCAGTGGTTATGCTTGCAGCATGAGACGGTGCATTATCATGCATGAATACCATCTTTTTCCGGAATGACAAATTCTTCTTCTTGTGCCAGGGTTCGAGGTGTTCCTTAATGAAGTCAATGTAGAGTTTGGCGGTCATTTTCACTCCATCTGCGACTCTAAATGGTCCTACCAGCTCATTACCAATGATTGCAGCCCAAAACATCACACCACCACCTCCTTGTTGACGCCTGATCCGGTGGGGACGTGGACCCTCATCACGATACCATCCTCTCCTCCACCCATCGGGTCCATCAAGGGTCGCTCGACACTCATCGGTGAACAAAACAGTTTGAAAATTTACCTTCATGTGATTTCTTGCCCACTCCATCCTCTTTTTCTTGTGGATATCCTTTAATGGAGGGCGAACCTCTGGCTTTCCACATTTTGCAACCGTCCTCAGGATACGGCATCGAGTTGATTTGGGCACATCAGGAACACCAGCGTTTTCAAAAACTTTTTTGCTAGTTTCAAGAGAGTTACGGCGAACTTCTCTCTTGATTCTACTCATGGCTTGACGCAACACAGGTGCTTTCTTACGAATTTTCCCTTTGTCAGAACGTCCGTTGCAAAGTTCAGGGTTAGTAACAATTTTTTTAATTGTACGATGATCACGGTCCAATTCTTTGGCTATTTCTAATGTAGATATCTTATTATGAATACTTTGGACAATTTTAGACTTCTCAGCTTGACTCAAAGCACCTTTACGTCCCATCTTGCATATAAAGCTGGCACGCTTAAACAGGCTGCAAGTCACTAAAATGGCTGCCGTTTGATTACTATCGCGCAGATTAGCTTAACATTTTAGACCTGCGCATGTGTTACTGTTGCCATATAACATGCCAAATTTCACTAATTCTTATTAAAAACTATCGGAGTTAGAACATAAAAATCGATTTGCATATAATTCTGGCACGCAGTGTAGTAGGATTTGAAGTTTAGCTAGAATTAAAGAAACAAGAGGATATATACGTAAGGAGAACTTCGAGCAATAAAACACTTATGCATAAGAAAAAAACATTTTGCGAATTTTTGAAGAACCTTTTGGAATGAGCAAGAAGACAAAAGAAACACGCGATACAGCAATTTTCTTTCTCCTTTTTCCATTTCCTGGGAGTAATTTGGATGACTAATGTCTTAAAGCGAATGTGCCCAGGAAGAATTTTAGAATAAGAATACAATATGGCCTGGAAACAATGAAGGTAAACATTGGCCTCAACTTCTGACACTAAGTTATGCATAACCGGAAGAAAATGGGACCCGGAGCAGCCTTGGGACTGAGATTGGAAACCAGGGGGGCAAGGTACAATGTTTCAACACTGGGGTCTAGGGTCTTGGGGTCTGGGGTTTCTGGGGTTTAAGGGTCTTCTGGTGCCTCCTTGGGCCTTCTAGGAGCTTCTGGGGGAGGTTTCTGGGGTTTGGGGTCTTCTGGTGTCTCCTTGGGTCTTCTAAAGCAGACCCTACACAATCAATATTATTGCGCAATATTCCGTATTGTACAATATTATTGACGGTGTAGGGATAGTATTGAAAAGGCACACGTGTTTGGTCTGTAAATCTGATGTCTTCACTATAGTGTCATTCTTCAGTACCATCCCTATACTGTCAATAATATTGTACAATACGGAATATTGCGCAATGATATTGATCGTGTAGGGCCCACTTTAGGGCTTCTGGGGGTATTGGGGTCTTCTACTATCTACTTGGGTCTCCTAGGGACTTCTGGGGGCTTTCTGGGGTTTGTGGTCTTCTGGTATCTACTTGGGCCTTCTAGGGGCTTCTGGGGAGGTTACTGGTGTTTGGGGACTTCTGGTGTCTCCTTGGGTCTTCTAGGGGCTTCTGGGGAGGGTTCTGGGGTTTGTGGTCTTCTGGTATCTACTTGGGCCTTCTAGGGGCTTCTGGAGGGTCTCTGGAGATAGGGGAGTTTCCGGGAGTCTTTTGGGGATCTCCTTCTTCCTAGTGCCTGGAATTTGGGGTCTGAGGTCTAAGAATGTGTTGTCTTGGATCATTTCCCTAAGGTCATGGGTTTGCGGGCTTCTGGGGTCTGGAAATTGGGGTTTAGGGTCTGAGACCTGAAATGTGTTGGTCAAGGAGTAAGGGCTAAGGGCTAAGGGTTAAGGGTTGAGGGCTAAGTGCTAAGGGCTAAGGGGTCCATAGGGAAAAGGGCTAAGAACTTAGGGAAGGAAACACGAGATGAATAAATATTGAGATTCTGGAAGGAGTCTGGAAGGAGGAACCACTCGCCTTGGCTTCCGGGTCCGGGGAAGGAAGAGTAGAGTGACGCGGCAATAGATCTAGTGAAAGGAAAGGAAGACGTCAGGTCCCGGAACACAAGTTAGATGGGGTTTACACGGTCGAACGCGGTTCGACAGACACGTGTTTAAAGTGATGTGTGAATGTGTGAACGGGGTATTTGGTTGTCGAACACGTTGGTTAAAGCCCCAAATACCCCGTTCACACGTCACTTTTAACACGTGTCTGTCGAACCGCGTTCGACGAACCGTTTGACTGTCTAAAACCCCTCTTACCTGTGTCGAGGAGAAATGCAAGTAGGAGAGACAGTCTTAAGGGCAAAATATGTTTCTTTGTTAAAAGATTTGAGGATATATTAGTAAATGTATATAGATTGATAATCGTATTATGAATAATACAGGCATATACGATGGTACACACATACAGACATACACATACATACCCACACACATAAATATATACGCATACACTTATGCATGCATAGACACATAGGCGCGCGCGAGCGCATACACATACACATACATATACAAATACATATACACATACATAGAAACACATGCACGCACGCATGCACACACGCACGCGTGCACACACACACACACACACACACACACACACACACACACACACACACGTACATACAAAAACACACACGCGCACAGGTACAAATATTATCAATGAGTGATAGAAGATATAAGAGACATCTGTTCTTTTCTGAGTCGAGACTAACTTCTAATCGCAAAGGAAGGTTGCTTGACTCAGGTCTGTAGCAGCTTCATGAAATCCCTTAATGTATTAACAAGGTAAAAACCAAGGCAATCGATACCCCAATACGGTGTACATAGAAGTATCCTCGTATATACGTATGTATGTATTTAAGTATGCATGAATATGATATATATATATACATATATTATATATATATATATATGTGTGTGTGTGTGTATGTATATATATGTATATATAATATGAAAAAATCCAACTGTCGAAGAAAGTAAACGTATAAAGAATAGAATTAACCGTATATTTCGACCACTATGGGATCCTCTTCAGCGGACCACAAAGAGTGGTCGAAATATACAGTTAATTATAGTCTTCATCCGTTTACTTTCTCCGACAGTGGGATTTTTTCATTTTACCTATGTCATGACATCGTCCCTCTCTATCTATCTATATATTGAGACATTCTGACAGGTTGATGTAAGCGGAATAGGAAACACAGGAGTCTTAGTCTTGAGTTTATTCCTGACTAGTTTCGCCTTTGAAAAAGCATACCTGCGAAACTAGTCAGGAATAAACTCAAGACTAAGACTCCTGTGTTTCCTATTCCGCTTACATCATATCTATATATATATATATATTATATATATATAATATATATATATATATATATATATATATATATATAAACATAAGTATATGCCTGTGCGTGCAGGTATGTACGAGTATGATATCTTACACAAAATGATTTCCTCGGGTCTTTAGAATTGGTCTTCTTCCATTTCGTTATCAATTTGACTGCTCGCAGCTTATCGCTTTACAATAAATCCCACTATAAAGCTGTGCTTTAATCCCAAAATCGTGAGACGATCGTAGAAATTTTAAATCTAGTCTTGAATAGTATTCAGGAACCATAAAAAGCCGATTGATCTTCTTTCGGAAGTGAATTCTAGATTAAACTTCTTATTGAGGAACTTTCAAGGTTTTCCGATTTTCCTCCACCACATGTTATGTTGCCGTATCATACGTTCGTGTTCGTCTACAAGAGGATACATGATGTTCGTAGTCTGTAGATTCTGTAGCTTGCTTCAGACTTTTAGTGCTTGTGGAGTGTAGTGAGTTTTGTGGCTTGTACTATAAGGTGTGCGTTAAGGCGCCGTTACTTGCGGTGAAGGTCGAGGGGATGGCAGTTCGAACCCTGCCACCGGCGAAGTTGAACAAAGGGCATGTTTTATTAACTTCCATGCTATAAAATCCTCTTTGAGGAGCACCGTCCTAGCCTTCCGATAAGATAGTTTGTGACGTTAAACCATATCATTATCATCATAAACATAAGTATTTTTGGTCTTCAGAAGAGCTATAATCCAAATTAACAAATAAATAGAATATATAGATAAATTAATATATAAATAGATACATATATACCCAAATAGAAATGAAGGCAAACATATGAACAAATCAATATATATTTAAATGTACATACATAAATATAATTCCTTCTTTGTATCTGCACTGAAAGATGTAATTATACGAAAGCGCTCTGCTTCGTTAGTTTACTTTTCCTAGTGGTTACTTACGCATATATATATATATATATATATATATATATATATATATATATATATATATATATATATATATATATACATATATACATATATAATTTAATAGGTAACAAAGAGAAAAAAAAAAGCAAAAATAAAGACTACGGTTAGATGACGTGACAGGAACACAAGACTTCATTTTATTCCAAATCTATCTCCCAACTGAATAAGATTGTTTATAATGAGCGAGCCAGACATTCTATCAACTTCCCATTTAGTGTTCCTTTTTTCGTCCGAAATGTGATGCCCAAAACACGAGAAATAATGAAACAGATTCTACTATATATTAAAGAACTGGGAGGCAACTCTTCTTTCTCTTTACCAAAAGATAAATGAATAAACAAATAACATAGATTAATTTGTAAATAATAGATAACTAGATAAATGAATAAATTTGTATATATGTTAATAGGGTAAATAGAAAATAAAGCAAAGACGAGAAATAATGAAAAGATAAAAAATTCTGCTAAATATAACTGAGGTGTCAACGTTGCTGCTGCTTCTTCGTTCATAACTAAAATATTGATAAATTAACAAGTAACATATATAAATATGTAAATAATAGACAAATAGAGAAATTAATATATTTGTGTATATAATTAGGATAAACAGAAAATAAAACAAACGGATAGATAGATGAAGTAAATATAGAAATAAATGAATAAATTACTAATAAATCAACAAGGAACATATATGAATATATAAATAATAGACAAATAGAGAAATTAATATATTTGTGTATATAATAAGGATAAACAGAAAATAAAACAAACGGATAGATAGATGAAGTAAATATAGAAATAAATGAATAAATTACTGATTAATCAACGAAACAAATGTAAATAGAAAAATAACAATAAGAAAATACATAAATTAACAAGTAGCCTAACGTATATAGATATGTAAATAATAGACAAATAGAGAAATTAATATATTTGTGTATATAATAATGATAAACAGAAAATAAAACAAACGGATAGATAGATGAAGTAATATAGAAATAAATGAATAAATTACTAATTAATCAACGAAACAAATGTAAATAGAAAAAATAATAAGAAAATACAAATCTGCTGCAATATGTGGGGACGGCCCGGGCGTTGGAAAAGATTGTCAATTCTCCTGGTAACAATTTTTCACACACTGTGTGTGTGTGTATGTGTGTGTGTGTGTGTGTGTGCGCCCGTGCGTGTGCGTACGTGTGCACGTTCCACACCTAGAACCCTTTCTCCTCCATCCATTTTAACTAAAGATAAATTGAAATGTGTAAAATGTCTTTGTGAAAGGAGTGATGTCCGGATGCGTTGTGGATTGTACTCTCTGTCTATACGACAGAGTTCGATACCAAAAAATTTTCAGTGATGACCATTTGCCCTGGTTCTACGAGCACGTGAGGAGGGGGTAAATACTCCTGGATTTATTTATTTATCTATTTATTTATTTATTTATTTTAGTTATTTATTTATCTATTTATTCATTTATCTAATGTATTTATTTATTTATATATTATAAATTATTTATTTATTTTTATTATTTATTTTTATTATTTATTATTTTATCTACTTATCTATTACTTATTATTATTTATTATCATTTATTATCATTCATTACTTATTTATTATTCAGTATTCATTATTCATTATTTGTTATTTATTATTTATCATTTATCATTTATTATTTTTAAGGTTCTCCTCTCCCTCTATATCTAGCACATTTTCATTAAATAGAGTTCTATTTACCACAGTGGATTCTGAAAAATATTTTAGAATTTTAAGGAGTGGCGACAACCAACAATATAAGGGGAAAAATCCTTTGGTATATAGACATATAGAAATTGCTGGAAAATTATATTCCTTATAATAGTATCAGAGCTGCAGTCCAGTTGTTAGTGGTCTTGGACTGCTCAAACTTGACTACAAGAGGTCCTAGTATCGTAGGTCAAGGTCACGCTCTGTAGGACTCGTGGTTCCTCTTTTTTTTTTTTTTTTTTTTTTCTCTCTCTCTCTCCAAGTCTCTCTATCAAAGTGCATCACCTATGTAGCGAAATGGTTTAACGTCACAAACTACCCCTTATCAGAAGGCTAGGACGGTGCCCCTCACAAAGGACTTAGCGTGGAATTTAATGAACCATACCCTTTGTTCAACTTCGCCGGTGGCAGGATTCGAACCGCCATCCCCTCAACCTTCGCCGCAAGTAACGACGCCCTAACCCGCTCAGCCAGCGAGCTTCCTATGTAGCACTTAGTCTTAATCCTACTAATTTCGTCATAGTCTCAGGAGGCCAAAGACTTCACCAAAAAGTTTCTTTAAGAAAATCAAAACTGGCATGGCTTCCGTCAGGACGTTTCTTCGTCTCGTTCTTACATTGATAAGACTATACCAACCTCTCATCTTTATATTTCAAGTCCATCCCCTCTTCCTTCTTCGTTCGTTCCTCCTCCTCCGCTTGCTCCTCCTCATCCCACTCCTCCCCTTCCTCCTCCTCCTCCTCCTCCTCCTCATCTTCCGCTTCCTTCTTATCCTCTTCCTCCCATTCCTCCTCCTCCTCCTCCTTATCCTCCTCCTCCTCCTCCTTATCCTCCTCCTCCTCCTTATCCTCCTCCTTATCCTCCTCCTCCTCCTCCTCTTCCTCCCCTTGCTCCTCTTTCTCTTCCTTATCCTCCTCCTCCTTATCCTCTTCCTCGTCCTCCTCTTCCTCCTCTTCCTCCTTATTTTCCTCCTCTTCCTCCTTATCCTCCTCCTCCTTATCCTCCTCTTTCTCCTCATCTTCCTCCTCCTCCTCCTCCTCCTCCTTATCCTCCTCTTCTCCTCTTTCTCCTCCTCCTCCTTCTTCTCATTTCCATCCAATAAGAACAGGACTGTGTATTACCTCCACCTTGCCACGAAACTGTCGGGTTGACAGTTTTAGAGAAATTTTCGTGCAGTGGTTGTGCTTCATACCTTGTGTACTTGTAAAGACGGGCAGTTTTTACCACTAAGTATGAGATATGTATGTATGTATGTATGTACATATATATTTATGGATACACTGTATATTCATGCATGTATATGTATATATGTATATGTATATATATTGTGTACGTGTTTATGTATATATATATATGTATATATATATGCATATGTATGTGTATATATATATATATATATATATATGTAACTAGTTTAAATCAATATATATATATATATATACACGCATACACACCACACACACACACACACACACACACACACACACACACACACAAATACATATATATATATATGTATACATAATATATACACGAACACACGCACACGCACACACACACACACACATATTATATATATATATATATATATATATATATATATATTTGCGTGTATATGTTTTTGTGCATGCTTTTGTGCAGTTTTTGATCCTTAGGTTATAATATAAAAGTACACCATTCGAACGCCTACGCATCTGACCTCAGTTATTTCTTATAGTTTGCAGTGTTTTTTCTTAATTGAACAATTAACCTACTCAATTTTCCACACAATCAATCACGCATTTGTAGAAAACATGTAAGCAACAAGTCAGAGAACCTCACCTAAAAGGTAATAAAAATAAACAAAACATAGAAAATAATTGAATTAAAATAAAAAAAACTTTCAAAACCTGAAATTGCATTCAAAGATTCGGAAGCATTTTCATCTTTAAATCCAACTTTTTAATATTTATTTTCGTCTATCGTCATTCAGATATCCTAGGCCTAATGTATCATGATTTGCATTGGAAACGATATATAACGTCAGGAGATACAACCAGGAGTGGCGACCTTGCCAGGATGGAGAGCCTCGTCAGTTCCCATAAATATTGGGAGCTCCCCAAGCGCCACCTAATCGCTATGCCAGGTGGCTCCGTTTTCTTCGCGAGTGCAGAATCAGCTTCGAATGCAGTTTCATCTCTCATTCAGAGGTGTTGGGGGAATGGAATTCTTCTACCTCAAGAATCCCTCCCTCAGTCCCTTCACCTCTATCTATCTATCCCTCTCTGTCTCTCTCTCTATCACTCTATATTTGTCTTCAATCCCACTCTCTATCTCGTTATATTTCTTTCACTCCCCCTGCATCCTCTTTCTATATAACTTTCTCTGCCCCCCTATCTATCTATATCTCTATATATATCTATATGTCTTTAACTCCCTGTCTCTCGTTTTCTTTCACTCCCCTTACATTATCTTTCTATACAGTTTTCTGTATTTTCTCCCTCTCCTTCTCTCTGTCCCTCCATCTCTCTCTCGCTCGCTCTCTCTCTCTCTCTCTCTCTCTCTCTCTCTCTCTCTCTCTCTCTCTCTCTCTCTCTCTCTCTCTTTCTTTCTCATTTTCTCTTTTTCTCTCTTTTTCTCCTCTCTGTACCATCCTCTCTCTCTACCCTCCTCTCTCTGCACCCTCCTCTCTCTCTCTGTACCCTCCTCTCTCTCTCTCTGTACCCTCCTCTCTCTCTGTACCCTCCTCTCTCTCTCTCTGTACCCTCCTCTCTCTCTGTACCCTCCTCTCTCTCTGTACCCTCCTCTCTCTCTCTCTGTACCCTCCTCTCTCTCTCTGTACCCTCCTCTCTCTCTCTCTCTCTGTACCCTCCTCTCTCTCTCTGTACCCTCCTCTCTCTCTCTGTACCCTCCTCTCTCTCTCTGTACCCTCCTCTCTCTCTGTACCCTCCTCTCTCTCTGTACCCTCCTCTCTCTCTGTA
>NC_134820.1:25962136-25974636 GCF_046742065.1 Oratosquilla oratoria | reverse complement strand
TGTGTGCGCGCGCGTAAATGTGATCACTCTTATTAGCTATTCTGTTACAATGTTTTCATTTTACAGAGCATATTCTAACACCAGATACGTTCATTCATCGGACAGGACGCCAATAGACTAAAGAATAAAACATTTGAATCACTCCTTCTTCATTTCCTGCAACAGAATTTATGTTTCCATGTTATGAAGTCTGGTCCAGCAACATCTGCCGCTTCTGAAGCGAGCGGTATGCAAAGAGGTCGAAGGATGCCTACGATTAAAAACACGAGGTCGGATAAGCACTGGCCCTCCATTTTTTTTTCATATCCTGGTCCAGGCAAAAAAAAAAAAAAAAAAAAAAAAAAAAAAAAAAAAAAAAAAAAAAAAAAAAAAAAAAAAAAAAAAAAAAAAAAAAAAAAAAAAAAAAAAAAAAAAAAAAAAAAAAAAAAAAAAAATCAAAAGTTGCGAACCGGAATTTTGTTAGCATTACCTATGATATCACCAGCCTACGGTATTTAGGAAATATTTTCTTGTTCCTTGTCAGGATTGATTTATAACACGAGGGCAGTGAATATTTTTCACATTCATTCATTATTCATTTATTATTTCTACCTACCTCAAGATTCCACCGAACTTCTGTTCGTTTTAGCTTCTCTATTTCATCTAATTTTTCAAGAGAGACCCTTCGTCATATCCCTCCCCAACCAAGACCAAAAACAAATCATATTCAATCCAGAAGCTTCTCCCTTACTCTATTAAACAAGATGACGAACCTGTATGCATCCTCGCCTGTACACAGTCCATCAATTTCTCGTCCTCAGCATTTCCATTCTGAAGATTCTATCCCACCCCACAGTCTATCCTCACCTTCCATCACCCTTTCTCCGTTGCCCACCATAAGCCTCGCCCCGTCACGTACCACCTCACACTCTCACCCCACTCCCTTCTCTCGCTGTAATGGCGCTCCTTTTCTTTCTGCTGAACACCGAAACGTTCTTCCTTTTTTAACTTTTTTTTTTTTTTTTTTTTTTTTCTTTTTTTTTTTCTTTTCCCTCATTTTGCCGTGCAACTCGACTCTATTTTTATTCCTGGTTTACCTTGCATTGTTTTGCTTTGCTTTGCATTATTCTCTTCTCTTGTCTTGTTTTATCACATTGTCTTATTGTCCTGCCTTGTCTCGTCTTGTCATGAGATGTCTTGTCTTGTCTGTTTTGTCATGTCTGTCTTGTCATATCTGTCATGTCTGTCTTGTCATGTCTGTCTTGTCATGTCTGTCTTGTCATGTCTGTCTTGTCATGTCTGTCTTCTCATGTCTGTCTTGTCATGTCTGTCTTATCATGTCTGTCTTGTCATGTCTGTCTTATCATGTCTGTCTTGACACGTCTTGTCATGTCTTGTTATGTCTGTCTTGTCATGTCTGTCTTGTCATGTCTGCCTTGTCATGTCTGTCTTCTCATGTCTGTCTTGTCATGTCTGTCTTATCATGTCTGTCTTGTCATGTCTGTCTTATCATGTCTGTCTTGTCATGTCTTGTCTTGTCATGTCATGTCTTGTCATGTCTGTCTTGTTATGTCTGCCTTGTCATGTCTGTCTTCTCATGTCTTGTCTTGCTATGTCTGTCTTGTCATGTCTGTCTTGTCATGTCTGTCTTGTTATGTCTGTCTTGTCATGTCTGTCTTGTCATGTCTTGTCATGTCTGCCTTGTCATGTCTGTCTTGTCATGTCTGTCTTGTCATGTGATGTCTTGTCATGTCTTGTCTTGTCATGTCATGTCTTGTCATGTCTGTCTTGTCATGTCTGCCTTGTCATGTCTGTCTTGTCATGTCTGTCTTGTCATGTCTGTCTTGTCATGTCTGTCTTGTCATGTCTGTCTTGTCATGTCTGTCTTGTCATGTCTGTCTTGTCATGTCTGTCTTGTCATGTCTTGTCATGTCTGCCTTGTCATGTCTGTCTTGTCATGTCTTGTCATGTCTGCCTTGTCATGTCTGTCTTGTCATGTCTTGTATTCTTCACTCTTCTATTCTCTACCCTTTGCTTCTCTATTTTAATCATAGCTTCTCTTCTTTTTTCTTCCCATTATTTCTTTTTCTCCTTTTTTCTTCACATTTTTCTTTCTTTTCTCCTTTTTTCCCTTCCCTTCCTTTCCCTTCTCTTCTCCTTTCTTCTCTAATCTTCTCTTCACTCTTTCCTCCTCTCTCATCTCTCTCTTCTTCTCTTTTTTCTCCTGTTTCCTTTTCTCCTATCTCTTCCTCTTGTTCTCTTCTCTTCAATTATCTTATCTCATCTTATCTTATCCTATCCTATCTTATCCTATCTTATCCTATCCTATCTTATCCTATCCTATCTTATCCTATCTTATCCTATCCTATCTTATCCTATCTTATCCTATCCTATCTTATCCTATCCTATCTTATCCTATCTTATCCTATCCTATCTTATCCTATCTTATCCTATCTTATCCTATCCTATCTTATCCTATCCTATCTTATCCTATCTTATCTTATCTCTCTTCTACTTTTACATTCCTCCTTGTCCTTCTCTCACTTTCGTCTCCTTCCTCTCACCCATGTATCCATTTCCTGGCATCAGACCTATGTACCTTCTTGCATCTGCGGTGTATCCCCGTGTTTATATAAACTTCAAACCTGTTTCCAAGTCACTCGCAGCATTTCCTTCATCAAATATCGTTCCTCTTCTTCTTCTTCTACGTTTTCAGTCTCTTCGTCCGCATTTCATTTCCCTCCGTTTTCGCTCAATCTTCGCGTGTGTTCGCCATTTATCAACTTCTTTAAGTTTCGTTCTCTCTGCCTCTCTTTCCCTTCTGACTTTGTTTATTTCGTTCAGTACTTACTCTCTCACTCTCATTTTCTATCTCTCGCTCTACCTCTCTCTCTATCTCCCTCTCTTTCTTCCTCTCTCGCTCTCCCTCTCTTGCTCTCCCTCTCTCCCTCTCCCCCCTTTCCCTCTCTCCTCCTCTCCCTCTCTCCCTCTCCCCCCTTTCCCTCTCTCCTCCTCTCCCTCTCCCCCTCTCCTCCCTTTCCCTCTCCCCCTCCCCCTCTCTCTCTCCTTCTCTTGCTCCCCCTCTCCCTCTCCCTCTCCCCTTCTCCTCCCCCCTCTCCCCTTCTCCTCCCCCCTCTCCCTCTCCCTCTATCCCTCTCCCCCTCTCTCCCTTTCCCTGTCCCCCTCTCCTCCCTTTCCCTTTCCCTCTCTCTTTCTCTCTCTCCCTCTCCCTCTCATCCCTCTTCCCTCATCCCTCTTCCCTCTTCCCTCTTCCCTCTCTACCTCTCTCCCTCTCTCTCTTCCTCTCATTCTCTCTCTCTCTGTCACTCTCTCTCTTTTCTCTTTCTTTTTCAACTCTCACTTTTTACTCTCTTACTCCTTTGCTCTTTATCTACCGCTGGCCCTTTTATTTCATCTCTCCCTTCCATACGGTATATCTTCGGTTAATCTTTCTTAATCCTTCGACCATATAAAGCTCTTGGAAAACAAAGCAAGCAAGGGAGGGAGGGAACAGAACGAAAGAGGACGTGGGCAGATGGAAAGGAATGATATACAGAAATAGACAGACACAGGAATAGATGGATGGATGGATAGATGGATGGATAATTAGGTGGATAGATGGATTGATGGATAGTATAGATAGGTGGATAGGTAGGCGGATAGATAGATAGATGGATAGATAGGTATATAGGTGGATAGATGGATGGATAGATAGATGGATGGATAGATAGATGGATAGATAGATGGATAGATAGATGGATGGATAGATAGATGGATAGATAGATGGATGGATAGATAGATGGATGGATAGATGGATGGATAGATGGATGGATACATAGATGGATAGATTGATGGATAGATAGATGAAATGGATGGATAGATGCATATATATAGATGGATGGATAGTATAGATGGAGAGGGGAGAAAGAGAAGGGAAGATAGGGGGAGAGAGATAGGAAGATAGGAAAGAGGTGGGAATAGGGGAGAGGGGAGATAGGGGGAGAAAGAGAAGGGTAGAGAGAAGGGGAGATGGGGAGAGGGGGAATAGGAGGAAAGATGGGGGGGAGAGGATAGATAGGGGAGAGAGAGAGGATAGATAGGGGAGAGAGGATAGAAAGGGGGAGAGAGAGGATAGATAGGGGAGAGAGAGAGTATAGATAGGGGGAGAGAGAGGGGAGATAGGGGAGAGAGAGAAAGGGAGATAGGGAGAGAGGATAGATAGGGGGAGAGAGAGGGGAGATAGGAAAGAGAAAGGGAGATAGGGGGAGAGAGAAGGGGATATTGTGGGAGACAGAGAGAGGGGGAGACAGGGGAGAGAGAGGGGGGAATAGGGGAGAGAGAGGGGTGATAGGGGGAGAGAGAAGGGTGATAAGAATAGGAGGAAAGATGGGGGAGAGGATACATAGGGTGGAGAGAGAGGATAGATAAGGGGAGAGAGGGGAGATAGGAAAGAGAGAGAAAGGGAGATAGGGGAGAGAGGATAATATGGGGGAGAGGGAGGATAGATGGGGGAGAGAGAGGAGAGATAGGGAGAGAGAGTGGGGAGATGGGAAGAGAGGGAGATGGGAGATGGGGAGAGAGGGAGAGAGGGGAAGATATGGGGAGAGGGGAGATAGGGGTAGTGAGAGGGGGAGATAGGGGTAGAGAGAGGGGGAGATTGGGAGAGGGGAGATAGGGGGAGAGGAGAGATATGGGGAGAGGGGAGATAGGGGTAGAGAGAAAGGGGAGATATGGGGAGGGGGGAGATATGGAGGGAGAGGCGGAAAATATGGAGAGAGAGGAGGAGGAGATATGGAGAGAGAGGAGGAGGAGATATGGAGAGAGAGAGAAGACATGGAGAGAGGAGAAGATATGGAGAGAGTGTGAAGATATGGAAAGAGGAGAAGATATGGAGAGAGAAGGGAAGATATGGAGAGAGGGAAAAGTAAGTATATATATGTATATTATATATATACATATGTATACGCATGTATATATATATATGTATTTATGTATATGTACATATATAAATATATGTATTTGTATATGTATATCCATACATATATGTATACGTATTTGTGTGTATATACATATATATATATATATATATATATATATATATATATATATGTATATATACCTGCGTTTGGTGTTACGGATAAACTATATTTGGATTTAACCCCTCTTCGTACCAAGTGACACAGACCCTTCCAGTATATCAGCAGACTGGTCTGTCGTCTTCAGCAGCAGCAGCAGCAGCGCGTCCCCCGTCTGACGTCGAATAATAGTAATTACTGCCCCCCCTGTTTCATTGTCCGGAAAATCACGGTTCCATTCTGGCTGGCAATGGTCCTCGCTCGGCTCTCCCATAGATCTCTACAGGAAGAAAAGTTGTGTTGTTGTTTGTCCTTTATTCGTAAAGGAATGGATTGGGGTTCTTGGGGGTGTAGTAGAAAGTAGATGGAAGAGTTGAGTGATTGTCAGTTGTTTGTATGGTAAATTAGGGTAAATGGGATTAATGTTGTTAAAGAAGGAGAGAACCGGGGGTCGGTCCAGGAACCAAATGCCAGCCCCTTGGGTATGTTAATGGAGGTTAGGATATTGAGATACTTTGATGATGGATGGTAGGGAGATGATACTCTCTGACGTCAATCCTGAAGGTTCATCACATAAGGCTTTATATACTTTTTTTTTTTTTTTTTTACACCTCATTCCAGCGTTTCTCAACCTTTTACTCTTGCGTAACCTTTAAAATGAATTGTAGGTCTCAAGGAACCACTGCGAGGAAAAAAAAAAAAAAAAAAAAAAAAAAAAAAAAAAAAAAAACCATATACCATATCTTTCTCATTTTATTTTCATCGTAATAATAGGTTAGATAGGATGATGTCCATATTACATTACTGCAATAACCTATAACGGAACCTTAGGGTTCCGTGGAACCCTGGTTAAGAAACGCTGGCTCAGACTATTTGAGCATATTTACAGTACACAACTTTCGAGAAGAACATATGTTGAAGGAAAATAATTTTCATTCATCATATCAAATTTAACGCAGCCCGAAGGGATTTCTCCCCGTCTTCTCCTTTTATGCATGGGGAGACGGAGAGGTGGGGTCGCCGATTTAATGAAGCGGCCTTGCTGTGTTTGGCGACACTGCTTCTGACCCAGGGCAGTGGACAAGGTGCAGGGATGACCCGTCATCCAGGAGGTGCTAAGATAAGAGGGAAGGTGGAGGGGTGTGGAGTGTATTCAGGGATGGAATGGGTGGGAATGATTTTATGCCTTTTCCTTTTTGGCTACCTCCATTGTAAGGGTGAAAAAGCCTTGGTATATGTATGTATATCAAATGACATTCTGTGTAAATTGTTAAGGAAACAAAATACTTTGCTATAGTTATTTTACGTAGAGGAAGTTCAGGAGGTGGGTGGTATCGCCGATTAATTGGAGGTTGGAGGAAAATTAGCCCAGTGTGATAACGCCTTCACCTCGGTACGATGACACCTGCCTAGGCGTCATGAGGTGCGAGCGTCGATGTATTGATTATTCATTTCTTTTATCTATTTTATCTATTTAATTTATTTTATTTTCTATTTTATTTACTTTGTTTTTTCTATTTTATTGATTTAATTTTTATTTAATTTTTATTTTATTTTATTTATTTTGTTTTTATTTTGTTCATTTTGTTTTTGTTTATTTGATTTACCTAATATATTTCATTCATTTAATTTTTTATTTATTTATTTATACATTTTGTTCATTCATTTAATTTTTGTATTTGTACGTAAGTTAACCCCGGACTCTGTGGACTGGTTTGATCACGTTTTCTGTTTTGTTAATACTAAGAGTAAAAGAGAACGAGCAATACAGCAGTGACTTTATATTTCACAACGCAAAGAGTGTGACGCAGCGTACATATGGCAGCCAATGCTGCGCGCGAGAATTTACCTCGTACTGAAGTGGTTAGAGAGACCCATTATTGGTCTTTTCGCATTGAATGAAGTAATGAAGTTCGAGGAGTTTTTGACCTTGCGCATGCGCTCTTTGACATTGAAATCCACCTCTTGTTCAGAAACGCGGTTGCCGTGATGGCTTTGTCACGTAATAGAGATTTACCGTTGAGGAGGTTAATCAGGTCTATGCTAATAGAGGAGTATACGGCTTCCGACAGTCTGTTTAGCTTTGTCGTTCATTAATGGAATAATCGGGATGTTGATGGGCTTTGGAGTGTTGTCGCGTTCTCGTGTTCTCTGTAATATACAGAGACTCGATGTACGCTTTTGCATGTAGAAAAGGAAGCAAACGTATAATATTATGGAATACCTGTTTCTGTAGTAATACAAATATTATATTTATAACATGTATGTAGAAACATAACTCTGCGCACACACACACACACACGAAAATATATACACGAGCATGCACATACGAACATACAGGCACAAACATGCACGAACATACACATTCGACCATAAACACACGACCATAAACACACGATAAAACTCACACGAACATACACACACGAACATACACACACGAACATACACAAACATACACACACGAACATACACGAACATACACACATGAACATACACGAACATACACACTCGAACATACAGGAATATACACACTCGAACATACAGGAATATACACACACGAACAGACTCGAACACACGACCATACGCACACGACCATACACACACGACCATAAACACACGATAAAACTCACACGAACATACACACACGAACATACACACACACACAAACATACACACACAAACATACATGAACATACACACACGAACATACACACACGAACATACACAAACATACACACACGAACATACACACACGAACATACACGAACATACACACACGAACATACACGAACATACACGAACATACACGAACATACACACACGAACATACACGAACATACACACACGAACATACACACACGACCATAAACACGCGATCATACACACACGAACATAGAGCATACACACACGAAAGTACACACGCGATCATACACACGAGAACATACACACACTACCATAAACACACGATCATACACACACGAACATACACACACGAACATACACACACGAACATACACAAACATACACACACAAACATACACATACATAAACATACACGAACATACATACACGAACATACACACACGAACGTACATACACGAACATACATACACGAACATACACTAACACGAACATACACACACGAACATACACACAAGAACATACACACACGAACATACACGAACATACACACTCACGAACATACACTCACGAACATACTCACGAACATACACTCACGAACATACACGAATATACACTCACGAACATACACGAATATACACACACGAACATACTCGAACACACACACTCGAACACACGCACTCGAACACACACAAACATACATACGAACATACACAGATGAACATACACACACGAACATACATACACGAACATACACACACGAACATACACGAACATACACACTCGAACATACACGAATATACACACACGAACATACTCGAACACACGCACTCGAACACACACACTCGAACACACGCACTCGAACACAAACACTCGAACACACACACACGATCATACACACACGATCATACACACACGAACATACATACACGAACATATACAAACACACACGAACATACACACACGAACATACACACACGAACATACACACACTAACATACACACACAAACATACACTAACATACACACACAAACATACACACACGAACATACACACACTAACATACACACACAAACATACACACACGAACATACACGAACATACACACACGAACACACATGGACATATACGAACATACACACTCGAACATACACACTCGAACATACACACTCGAACATACACACTCGAACATACACACTGGAACATACACGAACATACTCGAACACACACGAACATACTCGAACACACACACACGAACACATACACACGAACATACACACACGAACACATACACACGAACATACACACACACACACACACACACACACACACACACACACACACACACACACACACACACACACACACACAGAAACGTCCATGTACATACACGCGTGGACACTTTTGTGAATGTGCAATCTGGGCCCTGATTATGAGAGGTGTGATCACAGTAATAACAGTGATGTTGTTAATATTAAGTGATTGTCCTCATTATTTGAATGAAAGCAATCCTCAGAACAGACGGGATCGTTTCTCCTCCAAATTGGTGAAAAATATTTTGTGATAGGATATCCTATGATCATTGCAAATGGAAATTGGATTGGCTATGATAAAATTTGAGATTGCGAGGATTACGAGAGTGGGGGGTAATTGTAATGATAATGATTGTGATGAATTTGTATATATAAAGGAAATACTCTTACGGTTTAGTGCGTTGTCAGGGTAGCAGTCATTGGTGATATGGAATAAGGAAAAAGAATAAAATGAGAAACAAAAATTAAAAAAAAAAAAGAAAGGGAAAGGGAAGAAAAGATGAAGTTGAAGAAGAATTGGATAAAGAGGAATAGGAAGAAGAATTGGGAGAACGAGGAAAGGAGAAAGAGGAGGAGGAAAATGAGGAAGAGAAGGAGGAAGAGGAGTAAGAAATGGAGGAAAAGGAGAAAGAAGAGGAAAGGAGAGAGGAGGAGGAGGAGAATAAGGAAGAGAAGGAAGATGTAAAGCAGGAGATGGAGGAGGAAAAGGGGAAGAAGAAGAAACGAAGGAAGAAGAGGAGAGGAGGAAGAGAAACAGGAAGAGTGATGAGCACTCAGTGAAATTTGGCTGTTGCCAGGAAGCAGTAGAATAGGGAGGAAGAGGAAGTGGAAGAAGAAGAAAGAAGAATAGACTATAAACCCCTTGAAGAACAAAAGAAAGAGAAATGGTAACAACAGAAGCAGTGGGATAGGGAGGAAGAAGAGGAAGAGGAGGAGGAGGAGGAGAAGGAGGAGGAAAAAGAAAGAAGAAAAGACTATAAGCCCGGTGAAGAACGAAAGAAAGAGAAATGGTAACAACAGAAGCAGTAGGATAGAGAGGAAGAAGAGGAAGAGGAAGAGGAGGAGGAGGAGGTAAAAAGAAAAGGAAAAGGCGGACACCCGGTGAAGAACAAAAATAATAACAACAGCATTAATACAAGTGAAAAAGGAACGAAAACTGATAGTATAGTGCTAGTTTAATAGTATCTAGATAGGCAAGTAAGATGGATATGTGGAACTCCAAACTAACTTGGAGTACTTTGGAGTAGGACAGTTAGAAAGCCACTTCTATTCTAACTTCGTACTAGACAATTCTAGTAAATTAAAAAGACAAAGCACAGCGACAGAAGACTTATCTGTCTTTAACGAGGTTGGATGTAAAAAAGCGCATGCATACGCAAGCACAGGCACGCACACGCGCGTGCACACACACACACACACAAACACACACACACACACACACACACACACACACACACACACACACACACACACGCATGTATGTGTATGTATGTGCATATGTATGTTTGTGTATATTTGTGTGTGTGTACTGTGTGTATATGTGTATGTGTAATGTATGTATGTATGTGTAATGTATGTATATAAATATGTATGTGTGTGTGTATAAATGTGTGTATGTAAATATGTATGTGTATATATGTATGTATATGTGTATATATGTATGTATGTACGTGTGTGTGTGTATGTATGTATGTATGTAAATGGGATATGTCCTACTAACCTGACGGCAAGACCTCCTCGTCTCCATTTCTGTATAATCCACCACTCCTCTTTAATTCCCCATTTGATCCCATTTTCTCTCAGATTGATATTTTTCTTACTCCTTTTCTGTGTTTTGTTCCATTCCTTACTTTCTTTGTTACAATTTTTCCCTCTTCATCATCTCATTTCTTAGTCTTCACCTCTTCGTCTCCCACTCTCGTCCACTTTTTTCTTCGGCGAAGTCTCTTCGTGAAGCTTTTGGAACGGAGTGTCTTCGAAGCCGCGCGAGATCCGTCTGGAAGCTTCTGTCCTTCAGCAAGAATCGATGGGGAACCGGAGGTATAGTGTCCGCAACTTGACCCAAGTAAATTTGCTTGACAGCATCGGCAGGGGGTAACCGAGTTGCTACCAGGGACCTAGTAGCCTTGAGTGGGGCGTGGTGGGAAGAGAGAGAGAGAGAAAGAGAGAGAGAGAGAGAGAGAGAGAGAGAGAGAGAGAGAGAGAGAGAGAGAGAGAGAGAAAGAGAGAGAGGGACATAGACATGGACATAGAGACATAGAGACATGGACATAGAGACATAGACGTAGAGACATAGACGTAGAGACATAGACAGACATAGAAATATAGACATAGACAGAGACATAGACATAGAGGCATAGACAGACATAGAGACATATACATAGAGACATAGACATAGAGATATAGACATAGAGACATAGACATAGAGGCATAGACAGACATAGAGACATAGACATAGATATATAGACATAGAGACATAGATCTAGAGACCTAGACCTAGAGACATAGATCTAGAGACATAGACCTAGAGACATAGAGGCATAGACATAGAGGCATAGACATAGAGGCATAAACATAGAGATACAGGCATAGAGATACAGACATATAGAGACATAGACATAGAGACATAACATAGACATAGACATGAACCAAGAGGAAAGAGAATGGATTGTTGGAGTTGGGGAATGGGAGTTGTTGAGATGGGGGAATGGGGTAATGGGGTAAAGGGGTAATAATAGAAGTAAATTGTTACACCTCTCATTCAATTATTCATAACTGAAATCCGAGTCAACTGCTACTGTCTCGGGTTCCCTTCATGGTGGTCTCCATCTAAGTTAATAAACATAAGACGGAAGATGTGGTAAGTAGGGGACTGTAGGAAGATGCGGTTACATTTCCTGACAGTTCTTGATTATCTCGAAAGAAGATCTGAAGTTGGTTATCTGTCAATTTATTATTATCCACTATTTACCTGTTTGTTTATTATTTAACTTTACCTATTCATATGTTTATTTTATTTATTATCATCTACATTATTATAACTTTATTTGTTTATCATTATTATAATTTTTAGCATCCGACCTACTTATGGACTAAAAGGTCTCCTGTCACCATGCTCCTCCTTTGTTAGATCTTAAGACTTTACTAGAAATATTAGAATATAGAAAACCACATAGACAGTCCATAGGATCGTCTAACAAGTAAGATTATAATCTCATTATTAAACATTTATGTTGTGATTGGACCTATGTGCAAGAATGTGCACACACATTTACGTACGCAAGCACACACACACACACACACACACACACACACACACACACACACACACACACACACACACACACACACACAAATACACACATAAACCTATGCGCGCGCGCACACAAATACACACACATAAACACGGGATAATTATATGTATTCAAAATATAATTATATTTGGGTTTTTAATATTCATAATAATGTTTGCTTGTGTACGTGGAAAGTTTT
>NC_134820.1:25904636-25952136 GCF_046742065.1 Oratosquilla oratoria | reverse complement strand
CTTGTATGCCTTGCCATGCCCACAGCTTCGTCCTAGCTTGTGTAACCTGTCATTCATATTGCAAGGTTTTCTCTTACATAATGTATATACGTACACTCGCAAACGCACGCGCGTGTGCTTGTTGTAATGCACAATGCATGGCATGCATACATGTATGCATCCACAGAGGTGGTGCACATAAGAGGTCACGTCCACACAGATGTACACACACGTACAGACACACACGTACAGACACACATACAGACACACACATACAGACACACACATACAGACACACACATACACATACACACACACATACATACACAGACATATACAGACATAAACACACACACACACACCACACCACCCACACTTACCTCGTGGCGCAGTGGTTAGAGTTCCCGGCTGCCATTACGGCGGTCCGGGTTTAAATACCGCCCAGGACTGAAATCATTTTAATATCGCTGTGCTGCGGGTTGTTACTCCAACTCTCGTGTGTATGCGTGTAAGGTCACAGCATTGCCCATAGATCGGTCATACGAGTATACGAGCTCTGAGCTCTCTTCCGGGAGGGAAATAGCTGTTGATCACGAGTTCAATACGTGATCCAAGACCATGGTGAATCTCACACACACACACACACACACACACACACACACACACACACACACACACACACACACACACACACACACACACACTCAAACACATACACATGCACATGCAGTGGAATATTGAAAATGCAACAATCAGTAGACTTATCCTTTAGGAAGACCTGACAGAATTAATGGACGAATATATAAATTGTTTAAAAGACGAATTCTGAGGAAAGCGGAAGAAATAGTTGCTCGTAAACTCAGTCTCGAGCGTAACGAGGCCATTCTTTGACGTCAAAATTCAAAACTCGAAAAAAAAAGTTGACTTACCATATCTTCCGATTTTATATATTATGACTATTCTTGGGGACATTTTTTGCATGTCGGAATTTTTTTCATGTCGGAATTTACGGCCTGAGAAGCTGCGAGCGTCATTTTCTCCGGGAATTTTTTTTACGTGTGTTTACCAAGTCGACTTCCGTCTCCGACTGCGTGTTTTGTGTGTTTTATGGGATTCTTTCCTTTGTGCTTGCGGTGATGTTTGGTTATGCATGCATGCACATCTGGGCAGGAAGAGGTGTGTGTGTGTGTATGCACGTGTGTGTATCTACCTGTGTGTGTGTGTGTGTGTGTGTGTGTGTGTGTGTGTGTGTGTGTGCGCTTATGTGTGTATGTGTGTGTGCTTGTGTATGCTTGTGTGTGTGTGCGTTCTTTTGTGTATCTACATGTGTGCGTGTGTGTGTGTGTGTTTGTGTGTGTGCGCGTGCGTGCGTGTGTACGTGTGCTTGTGTGTGTGCACTCGTCTATGTGTGTGTGTGCTTGTGATTGTGTGTTTGTGCTTGTGTGCGCTTGTGTATGTGTTTTTTGTGTGCTTGTATATGTATTCATATACATAAGATTTAAAAAAAAATCTACATAATTGATATTAGATAATTTTCTGTACAATTACTTTTTTACAGTGAATTTGAGAGTTGATGTGAACAATGATTGATTCTAATAATTTTTTCTTCTTTTTTTCAGGTAAGGTTGTCAACAGGTGCTTAATGGAGGTAAATCTACACACAATGTAACGCTGAGTATCTTATCTAGTTAGTCATTACATTAGTGTGAGAACCCATATGGACCAGAGTTACGCAGGACCTTTCTGGTAATCTTAAATCTCTCTTCAATCACTTGTGGGTATTTGATTTTTTTCTCCTCATAATTCCGTTTTGGGGATAAGGATACCATCATCGTGTTCCCGTAAGTGTCGTAAAATGTGACTAAATGATGTGAAGGAATAGGCAGAAACCTCTTTCTGTATTTCCCTCCCTCGAGGGTTCATGGCTTTTGATTCGGCTACCCCTCTTGTAAGGGGGAAAAGTACATTGAGGAATAGCACTGAAAACATTGAGTTGACACATTTCCAGTATTTCTTTTGTTTTTTTTTTTTTTTTTTTTTTTGCTAGGATAGATTCCAGCACAAAAATTTCTCCACGTTCCCCAAAGGGTCCTCCATAGACCTGAATAAAATTGACAGGCACCAGCTACTCTATATACCGCAAATGTAAAACGAAAATTAAAAAAAATCTTCATAAACAATGAAATCATATTGCAGCAACACACACACACACACACACACACACGTACACACACACACACACACACACGTACACACACACACGTACACACGAAAGAACACAAAAATAGACAACTATTACTTCATGAAATCGCCTCCTCCACCCACTCCCAGTCACCCTTCTCTGACTCTGTTCTCACATAAGCCTCAACCTCAAGGTATTCTTACTCTTTGGATGGCTTTTGTAGTTAAGTCGATGCAAATCCTGCTAAGGAGTTAAGTACAGCAGGGCCTAATGGTGCCTCTCACTTGATTAGGCTGAAGTCCCGCCTCTCCTCTCCTTTACACTCCTCTCTCACTCTATCAATCTCTCTCTCTCTCTCAATCTATCTTTCTCTCTCTCTCTTCTCTCTCTCTTCTCTCTCTCTTCTCTCTCTCTTCTCTCTCTCTTCTCTCTCTCTCTCTTCTCTCTCTCTTCTCTCTCTTCTCTCTCTTCTCTCTCTCTTCTCTCTCTCTCTTCTCTCTCTCTCTCTCTCTCTCTCTCTCTCTCTCTTTCTCTTTCATTCTCTTTCATTCTCTTTCATTGTCTATCTCATTGTCTCTCTATCTCATTGTCTCGTCTCATTGTCTCTCTCTCTGTGTCTCTGTCTCTCTCTATACATATACATTATCTTTCTCTCTTTCACCTTATCTATATTTCTTTGCTTTTCTCTATATCTGTGTATCTCAACTTTAACATCTCTCGTTCTTTTCCTTTACTTTAACATTTTCTTTTGATTTTTCTAACTCTTCCTTTCTTTGTAGTTTTCTTTCTGTTCCATCCATTCCTTTTCCTCTGAATTCCATTTTCTTCGTATCCTTTTCTTCATTCTTTTATCTCCTTTATCTGTCTTGCCCAATTCCTTTGTTCCATCTTTCCACTTCCGTTAATTTCTCCTTCCCTTCCTCTTTCCACTATTATCTTCTTTTTCTCTTCATGTTATCAATTTTTTTTTTTATCTATTTTCTTCCCGTCTATAATCAGTTTAAGTTTCTGATTAATTTGATGAAAAAAACTTATCATATAATATAGCTCCCCCATTATATTTTCATTGACTTTTTTAATAGATTTAATAACAATGTTTTATTTCTATCTTTTTTTCCCTGTTCTCCCTCCTCCCTAGGGAAAGCAAAAAAAATCCCTTTCCCCCTGTTTTTCTCCCTCGTTGTTAGTATAAATTCCCTAATTCCTATTAATCCCTTCCCTTCGGTATTACCCTGTTTTTGGATTTCTGTTGCGGCTAATTTCGTACGACCTAATTCAGCCGAAGGAAAAAAAATCTATAATGAGATCCTTATTTTTTTGTTCAAGTTTGTCTCTCTACTGTACAAAACATGGTATTTCTATTAAAAAAAAAAAAAAAAAGTGACGGGGGAGGGGAGGGGAGGGAGTTGATTCCTGAGCTGAATGAAATTAATAAAACTATTAGATTTGTCTTTAATGACATATGGAAAGATGGTTTTCTTGTGGAATAGTGTCCGGGTGACCTCAACGTCTTCTTTTCCTGTTGGCGTTTCCCATTTTCATATGGGGTCGCCGTTCCTCGCTAGTCGTTTCCACTGGTGTAGGTCCATCACCTGCTCCTTCTCCAGCTGTCTCAACTTAAGGTCTTCTGGGTGACATCCAGGTGTTTCTCCTTAAAGTTTAGGTCCATCACCTGCTCCTTCTCCAGCTGTCTCAACTTAAGGTCTTCTGGGTGACATCCAGGTGTTTCTCCTTAAAGTTTAGGTCCATCACCTGCTCCTTTTCCAGCTGTCTCAACTTAAGGTCTTCTGGGTGACATCCAGGTGTTTCTCCTTAAAGTTTAGGTCCATCACCTGCTCCTTTTCCAGCTGTCTCAACATAAGGTCCTGTGGTTGACATCCAGCTGTTTCTCCTTAAAGTTTCGGTTCATCACCTGCTCCTTTTCCAGCTGTTTATCCTTAAGGTCCTCTGGGTGACATCAACGCTTGCTCTAAAGGCTTCAGTCACTCAAAAACTTCAAATACCTGACCTCAACGACGGGTCTTACCTCCTGAAAGCCTCTAGAATTAAAAGACTCTTTGGGATTTGAAGACTCTTTTCAGTAAAATAATCCTGTGCTTTTAGAATTTGATACAAGTTTCTTGTAACCTTCCAAAAGCTTTTGGTGCCGAAAGACTCCTAGCATTGGACGACTCCTTGTTCTTGAAGCCTTCCACTTTCCGAAGACTTTCGTTACATGATAGCTTATGGGACTTGAAGACTCTCACCAAATGAAGAAAAGTGCCGTTTTCGAATACTTACACCTCTTGAAGGATTTTTTTTTTTTCCCTTTGGACCTTGTTCTTGAAGACTTCTTACATGTAAATACGCCTTCCACTTCCCGAAGACTTTCGTTACATGATAGCTTATGGGACTTGAAGACTTCCACCAAATGAAGAAAAGTGCCGTTTTCGAATACTTACACCTCTTGAAGGATTATTTTTTCTTTGCTTCTTGTTCTTGAAGACTTCTTACATGTAAATATGTCTTCCACTTTCCGAAGACTTTCGATACATGATAGCTTATGGGACTTGAAGACTCTCACTAAATGAAGAAAAGTGCCGTTTTTGAATACTTACTCTCACCTCTTGAAGTTATTTATTTTTAATTTTTTGTTTCTTGTTCTTGAAGACTTCTTACATGTAAATACGCCTTCCACTTCCCGAAGACTTGAAGACTTGATACACGATAGCTTATGGGACTTGAAGACTTCCACCAAATGACGAAAAGTGCTTCTTGTTCTTGAAGACTTCTTACATGTAAATACGCCTTCCACTTTCCGAAGACTTTCGATACATGATAGCTTATGGGACTTGAAGACTCTCACCAAATGAAAAAAAGTGCCGTTTTCGAATACTTACACCTCTTGAAGGAGTTGTTTTCTTCTTCTTCTTCTTCTTCTTCTTCTTCTTCTCCTCCTCTATAGGAAGGGCCACAAACCCATGACCCTTCCTCGCCTTTTCATTCAGCATTTCTCGAATTTTACCGAGATGTCGGGTTTCTTTTCACCAACTCGACTCCTCCGGAAACCTTTCTTATTCTCTTCGTCCTTTCAGAGACTTCCGTCCCTACATCCTTCCTTCTCCAGAATTTATCTGAGTTTATCTACTTTTACTTATTTATTTACTTTATATATTCACTTATTCGTTTATTTATCTATTTACTTGTGTATTTATTTGATTATCTGTTTATGTACCTGTCTACTCATTTATAAATTTATCTATATCTACTTATCTATTTATCTATATCTACTGTATATCTGTTTATCTATTTATCTTATTTATCTATTTATTAGTATATATTTATTCACTTGTTTTTTTATCAATCTGTTTATCCTATGTTTTTTATTCATTTGTATTTTTCTGTTTGTTCATTTGATTATTTGTTTATTTTTCAGTTTGTAATTATTAATTTGCTAATTTGTTTTAATACAAATATTATGAACGAATAAATCTCTTAGTTAATTGATTAACTTGTTTGCTTATTGGTTCGTTCATTTTTTCATTTACTAATTTGTTCCCTTAGTTGTTTATCTGTTTATGCACTAATTCATATGTATTCTTCTGTAAGTCTATTCATTTATTTATTTATTAACTTGTCCGATTCCCAATCCTCCCTTTCCTGTCACATGCGACCCGAAGTATCCAAAACTATCCACTTTCTCCAACCTCTCTCCCTCAAGACTTGCTTCGAAATTGATGCCACCCTCTCCCCTTGTACGTCTCATCAGCTTACTTTTAACCATATTTATCTTCAACTTCCTCCTTTCCCATACCTTCCCAAACTCCGTCACTAACTCCCTTAACACCTCCTTTGACCCTGCCACAAGCGCAGTGTCGTCAGCAAAGGAATAACTGGCTCACCTTCCACTTTTCTCCATATTCTTTAAACTATCTCAAATCCCCTGCCCATTACCCTTGCATTTACCTCCCTCACCACCCCGTCCATGTACACATTGAACAGCCATGGCGACATAACACATCACTGACCCAGTCCCACGTTTACCCCAAACCATACTAGAGGTGAATTGTAGATTGAGCGAAGCAAGTAAATGCTTTAGGGGGATTAAAAAGTGAAATGAGAAATACGCATTTGGAAATGGATGCAAAGGTTATGTGAAGGATTATTCTTGCCGACAGCACTTAATGGGGTCAGAGACATGGAATATAAGAGAGGAAGGAAATGTGCACGAGATGAAACGTCTGAGAAGTATGGTAGGGATTACAATTTTGGATAGATTGATAAACGAGGTAAGGAAGAGAGCGGGGCTGAAAAACGAGATAGCAGATATGGTTGAAAGAGTATTGAGATGGTTTGGTAATATGGAAAGAATGGGTGTAGAAAGATTAGTAAAAGATGTATGGAAGGCAGAGGTGGATGAAGTGAACATGAGGGGACGACCGAGGATGAGATAGATGGATGGGATAAAAGGGGCGTTGAGCAGGAGAGGAGTATCTGTCGAGCAATGAAGAGAGAAGGCAGGAGATAGGGATGAGTGGAGAATGACTGTGTTTAAATCATAACGTGATTCAAGAAAGGGATGGGGAGGGGGAGGGGTGGTTAGAGAGTGGATATGTGTGAATGATATCTCGAAGCAGCCCAAAGGGATTTCTCAATGTCTGCTATTGTTCCGCATGAGGGGACGGAAAGGGGGATGGGTATCGATTAAGTCAGTGTTTCCCAACCTTTTCGAAATGCTTACCCCAAAATTCAATTTCGCAGTTATCAATTACCCCATTGAACATATTCCCGGTATTATCGAATGTTTTTTTCGCTGCCACCTGATGAACTGTTATTGGCTGTATACATTTAAGTATCCAACACAAATGCAACTCCATTTACCCCCAAAATATGGGTCCATTACCCCACTGGGGTAATTTACCCCGGGGTTGGGAAACACTGGCTGGATTAAGTGAAGCGGCCTTGCTGTGGATGTGCTGTGTCTTGTTGTGCTGCTTCTGACTTAGGGCAGTGGGCGGGATACAGGGATGACCCGTCATCCATGAGGAGCTAAAATGGGAGGGAGGAAAGGGTGGTGGATGGGAGTGGAATGGGTGGGAGTGGAATGGATGAGAGTGGAATGGGTGGGAGTGGAGTGGGTGGGAGTGGAACGGGTGGGAGTGGAATGGATGGGAGTGGAACGGGTGGGAGTGGAACGGGTGGGAGTGGAATGGGTGGGCGTGGGTATATGCCTTTTGACTTTGGGCACCTCCATGGTAAGAGGGATACCCTTGATGTGTCGATAGCTTTATAGACTTGTTAGATTATTTGTTCATTTATGTATTTATCCTTTTGCTTATTTGATTAGTTGTTTGTTCATCTCTTTGTTCATATACTCGTTGGTTTGTGTATTTTTTGTATGTAGACATCAATTTGTTATTTTGTATGTAACTAATATATTCATTCAGTTTGTCCATATATATATATATATGTATATATATATATATATATATATATATATATATATATATGTATATATATATATATATATATATATATGTATATATATATATATATATATACATATTTATATATGAACATAAGAATGAAGGAGACTGCAAGAGACCATAAGGCCTGCACTAGGCAGCTCCGTATCCATCACCACCTGTCATCCCCATCCATAAAGTTGTCCAATCGTTTCTTAAACCAACTGATAGTTTCAGCGCTTACTACATGGTTACTAAGTTTATTCCATTCGTCGACCACCCTATTAGTAAACCAATTCTTGCCTATTTCTTTTTTAAATCTAAATTTGTCCAGTTTATAACCATTACTGCGAGTCCTGCCCTGTTGTTTTAATATGATGACCTTGTTTGCATCACCCTTGTTAAAGCCTTTGAAATATGTGAGTAATTCGCTAGTGGACAGCGTCGTCAATCATACAATCTCCATGACCGTCGCGCAGAGGATTCGAACCACTGCTTATGGACCCAAGAGAGGCTCCACAACATCCGCCTTAGACCACTCGACCACTGATCGTCAGTGGTCGAGTGGTCTAAGGCGGATGTTGTGAAGCCTCTCTTGGGTCCATAAGCAGTGGTTCGAATCCTCTGCGCGACGGTCATGGAGATTGTACCTTTGATATATGTTATTGTTAATTCACTTTCTCTTCCTGACCAACAGAACTTTCATTTGTGACCTTTCCACCCAACCACGACTTCTGGTTAGTGTTCCTTTAGGTCTCCGAGTCCACTATTTTCAATCTTCCATCTCCTTCTGCCTTTTCTCTTTTCCTCTTCTTTCCCCTCCTCTTTCTCCTCCTTCACCACCTCCCCCTTCTCCTACTCTCTCTCCTCCTCTTTCTCCACTTTCTCCTTGTTCTCTTTCTCTTCCTCCTCGTCGTCGTCTCCTCCTCCTCCTCCTCCTCCTCCTCCTCCTCCTTTTTCTCTTCCTCCTCCTTTTTCCTTTTCTCCCTTTCTCCTCTTCCTCTGCTTCCTCCCCTTTATTCTTTCTACCTCCTTCCTCTTCTCCTCTTCCTTCTACTTCTCCTCATCGTTCTATTTTCCTTGTTACTCCTTCTCCTCCCCTCTCTTCCTCCTCCTTCCTCCTCCTCTTTATCCTCCTTCGTCTCCTCCTCCCTTCTTCTCCTCCTTTTTATTCTATCTCCTTCTAATCATTCTCTTTCTCCTATTCTTCATACTCATCCACTTCTTCCTCCTTCTCTTCCTCCTCCCTCCTCCTCTTATCCTCCTTTACCTCCGACTCCCTTCTCCTCTTTTTCTTCCTCTACCTCAGCCTCCCTTCTCCTTTTTCTTCCTCTACCTCCGCTTCCCTTCTCCCCTTTTTCCTCCTCTACCTCCGCCTCCCTTCTCCTCTTTTTCTTCCTCTATCTCCTACTCCCCATCCTTTCTTTTACTCTTCATCCTCCTCCTCCTCCTCCTCTTCTTCCTCCTTCTCTTGAAGCGCTTCCTAAGTATTAATAAAACTCGGCAAGAACTTGAAGCAACCCTCGACTTCGGACACCGCAGGTTCACCGAACTCGGCTTCACCGAACTCGGCTCCACCGAACTCGGCTCCACCGAACTCGGCTCCACCGAACTCGGCTCCACCGAACTCGGCTCCACCGAACTCGGCTCCACCGAACTCGGCTCCACCGAACTCGGCTCCACCGAACTCGGCTCCACCGAACTCGGCTCCACCGAACTCGGCTCCACCGAACTCGGCTCCACCGAACTCGGCTCCACCGAACTCAGCTTCTCTCCTGACCCATTCCTTCCTCACCGGTTTGACCCTCAGCTGAAGAAAATCGTCTGGCAGTGGCGGAAACGCGTCTTAAACTCCTCTCCAGTCTGCTCCAGAGCGCTAACCAATGGGTGATATAATCTGTTTTTAGCCGCAACTGAATCCTGAAAAAAGCACCGTGCTTTCGTTTGAACTATTTCTTCCAGTTATGTTTTGTTTTGACCAAAGAGGAGAGGTTTTGTTTCTGTTAAAGGAGAGCTTTTGTTCGAGGCTTTGTGAAGCCTCAATGCAGCTGTTGAACAGAGTAAAAACACCATATCTTATTTCGTTTGCTTTCAGACAATTATATTCAGTTAAATCCTAATGCGTGGTGGTCCCGCATTTTCTTGTTCGTGGGTTCGAGTCCCAATATGTAACTCTTATTTGCCACAATAGTCCAATCACATTGGGTAAAAATACTGTCCAATCACATTGGGTAAAAATGCAGTTCAATCACACTGGGCAAGACTGCTGTCCGATCACACCGGGCAAGAATGCAGTCCAATCACACTGGGTAAGATTGCAGTGCAATCACATTGGGTAAAAATACAGTCCAATCACACTGGGCAAGATTGCAGTCCAATCACACTGGGCAAGAATGCAGTCCAATCACACTGGGCAAGAATACAGTCCAATCACACTGGGCAAAAATACAGCCCAATCACACTGGGCAAAAATGCACTCCAATCACACTGGGTAATAATGCACTCTAATCATACTGGGCAAAAATAGTTCAATCACACAAGACAAAAGTGCAGTCCAATCACACTGGGCAAAAAGGCACTCAAATCACACTGGGTGAAAATGCACTCTAATCACATTGGGCAAAAATAGTTCAATCACACAGGGCAAAAATGTAGTCCAATCACACTGGGGAAATATGTAGTCCAATCACACTGGGCAAAAATGCAGCACAATCACACTGGGCAAAAATGTAGTCTAATCACACTGGGCAAAAAATGTAGTCTAATCACACTGGGTAAAAATACGATCTAATTGCACCGGTCAAAAATGCAGCACAATCATACTGGAAAAAAAAAAAAATGCAACCCAATCACACTGGGCAAAAATACAGCCCAATCACACTGGGCAAAAATACTCCAATCACACTGGGCAAAACTGACGGCTTGGATCTCAGATACACGGTTCCTAATGTCATGCTGTTACCTCACCCCGGGTTTGGTTCCAAATCTACGCCAATATCGTTCAGATCTCCGTTGACGACAATTCACCCCGACACTTCACCCCCCGGACCACCTTTCCTTCGTCGATCCTTGACCGTCCGGACGAAATTCCCCGGACCTCTCAGGGCCGTGGGAAAACGTCGCTGTGTGGAAAGGATTAACGAGAGAGGAGGAAATTGTCCATTCCTTCCCCACTCAGCCGCCACGAAACCCAATTGTGTTCCGGATCCATCCCAAAGGGGTCATTCCGTCCCTCTCCCCTTTCCGCTATGGTCTCCTCTCGCCCTTCACACTTGGTGGGTCGACCTGGCCCGACCCTCTCCGACGCCTCTCTCAACAACTTAATCAGAAGAACAAATTTCAGTCACCCTTTACCCATCACCTCGTCATTTACCTTTCCCTCCATTCCTCTTCCCTTTACCCTCCATTCCTCTTCCCTTTCCCTCCATTCCTCTTCCCTTTACCCTCCATTCCTCTTCCCTTTACCCTCCATTCCTCTTCCCTTTACCCTCCATTCCTCTTCCCTTTCCCTCCATTCCTCTTCCCTTTCCCTCCATTCCTCTTCCCTTTACCCTCCATTCCTCTTCCCTTTCCCTCCATTCCTCTTCCCTTCTCTTCTTCCCCTCTGCCCTTTTCATCTACCATTCTCCTCTTTTCCTTTCCTACTTTATACGTCACTTTCCCCCCTTTCCCTTTCCTTCCACTCATCTTTCCTTTTACCCCTCTTCCCTTTTTCCCCTCTTCCCTTTCCTTTTTCTCCTCTTCCCTTTCCTTTTTCCCCTCTTCCCTTTCCCTTTTCCCCTTTCCCTTTCCCTTTTCCCCTCTTCCCTTTCCCTTTTCCCCTCTTCCCTTTCCTTTTTCCCCTCTTCCCTTTCCTTTTTCCCCTTTCCCTTTCCTTCCACTCATCTTTCCTTTTACCCCTCTTCCCTTTCCTTTTTCCCCTCTTCCCTTTCCTTCCAACCCTTATCCCTTCCCTTCTACCCTCTTCCCTTCTCATCTACTCATCTCCCCCTTTCCTTTCCTACTTTTTTACGTCACCTTTTCCTTTTTTCCCTTTTCCTCCACTCCTCCTCCCTCTACCCTCTTTCCTTTCCATCTACCCGTCTCTCCCTTTAACTTTCCTACTTTGTACATCACTTTTACCCCATTTACCTTTCTATCGTCCATATTTCCTTTCTCTTCTCCTTCCTTCCTTCCCCCTTTTCCATCTTTTACATTTACCCTGCCCTCTTTTACTTAACCCCTTACATTTTCTGCCATTCATCTTTCCTTTCTCTTCCCCTTTCTTCCTTCCCCCTTCCACTTTCCCTCTTCCATATTACCTTTTACCTCTTGTCTCTTCCCCTTATTCTTTCCCCTTCCCTCTTCCTCTTTCCCCTTTCCTTTTCCTTGACCTTCTCCTTCCTTTCTTCTATCCAACCTCTCCCCTTCTTTATTCATTTTTCCCTCTTTTACCTTTCTCCTTTATCCCTTATCTTCATTCCTTTCTCCATTCCCCGTCCCTTTCTCCATTCCCCGTCCCTTTCTCCATTCCCCGTCCCTTTCTCCATTCCCCGTCCCTTTCTCCATTCCCCGTCCCTTTCTCCATTCCCCGTCCCTTTCTCCATTCCCCGTCCCTTTCTCCATTCCCCGTCCCTTTCTCCATTCCCCGTCCCTTTCTCCATTCCCCGTCCCTTTCTCCATTCCCCGTCCCTTTCTCCATTCCCCGTCCCTTTCTCCATTCCCCGTCCCTTTCTCCATTCCCCGTCCCTTTCTCCATTCCCCGTCCCTTTCTCCATTCCCCGTCCCTTTCTCCATTCCCCGTCTCCTGTCCCCTTCTGTTCCCCCTTTCCCATTTCTCATCTCCCCTTTCCCCGTCCATTTTTTCTTTCCCTGTCCATTTTGTATTTTTCCTTGTAACTCGTTTTTTCTCATTTCCAGTTACGTTGTCTACTGGATTTTGTCTTTTCCCTTCTTCCAATTTTTCCACCTTTCCCTTTCTTCTTCTTCCTCATGTTTTGATTAAATTTCCATACTCTTATTCCCCTTCCCCTCTTCTTCCTCTTCTCCTCTTTTTTCATCCTTCTCACTGACAGTCACTTTCCTCTCTCTTCTTTCCTCTCATATCTCCTCTCTTTCTTTGACTCTTTTTCTCTTTCTGGCTCGGTAGGGGTCGACTTGTCCATAATGAACACGAGTCACTCCCCACAGGGAAAGAATAATGAGTGTTCTAGATTCGAGTCACGTTCATATGGATCCAACATGATCACCATACTCGGATTTACCAATCTCGTCCGGAACAAAAATCTGCGGGAAAATTACGCCCAAGGTCAGCGTAGCTGTTCCAAAGACCATAAGCCCACAAAGGGGATATTTTCTCAATATTTCTTTATACTTAACAAAGTGAGTCTAACTCTTCCTTCTACTTAATCAGGGTCTTCCAGAACTATGGTACTTTTAAGTGTGTGCCCCCCACTTGAACGTGATAAATCAGTCTAGAGTTTATGGCGTTTGGCTCTTGAAGTAATTGGCTTCACCCCTTCTCCCAAGCGGCCGGGGGTCCCCCTTCCAGCCCCGGGCATTCTGGTTCTAGAGGGAGTCAGTGTGGCTGAACAGAGTATTGGTTACTCGGCCACAGACCCTACCGGGAGAGAGTCTGGTCGAGTTTCTGGAAGCCAGAGTTCGTCACATTTGCCCCGGAAGCTGCTGGACAACAACACTTTTTCCTTTCTCGTTCTCTCTCCTCCTCCCGTTCCCATTCCCCTTTTCTTTTCTCATTAAAACTTTCCTTTCCCCCTTCCCTGTTTCCTTTCCGATACTCTTCTCCTTCCCCTTCTTCCCCTTCCCTTTTTCCTTTCCGATACCCTTCTCCTTCCCCTTCTTCCCCTTCCCCTTCTTCCCCTTCCCCTTCTTCCCCTTCTTCATTTCCGATACCCTTCTCCTTCCCCTTCTTCCCCTTCCCTTTTTTCTTTCCGATACCCTTCTCCTTCCCCTTCTTCCCCTTCCCTTTTTTCTTTCCGATACCCTTTTCCTTTCCCTTTCTTCCTCTTCCCTTTTTCCTTTCAGATACCCTTTTCTTTTCACTTTCTTTCTCTTCCACTTCTTTCTCCGCATTTCCCTTCCTCTTCCCCGTCCCCTTTCCCTTCCCCTTCCCCTTCCCCTTACCCTTCCCTTTCTTCTTCCCCTTTCTCTTTCCTCCATCTCTTTTAACTCATTTTCTTCTTCCCCTTTCTCTTCTTTCTCCTTCTTCCCTTTCCCCTCCTCTTCCCCTTCCCTTTCCCCTCCTCTTCCCCTTCCCTTTCCCCTCCTCTTCCCCTTCCCTTTCCCCTCCTCTTCCCCTTCCCCTTCCCTTTCTCCTTTCCCTTTCTCTTTCCTCCATCTCTTTTCTCTTGTGATTTTCTTTTCCCATCCCTTTCATCCGTTTATTTCCTTTCTCATCATGGACCATTTTGGCTTTCCTTTATTGTTCTTTTGTTCACCTTTCTCATCGTCCTTTTTCTTTTTTTCGTCACCTTCCTCCACCCTTCCCTTCCTCATTTTTCTTCTCCCCTTTCCTTTGTGAGTCCCCCATTTCCCTTCTTCCCATTCCTTTCCCTTTCGCTCGTTCTTCCCTTTTTCTTTTTCTTTCTCGCTTCGTTCCTTTTTAGGCTTTACCTTCCATTTCATCTTACCTTACCTTACCTCACTAACATCTTCCTTTTCACTTCCCCATCCAACACCCTTACCTTTTCCTCATTATTCCCCTATTCTTCCTCCTTTTCTCCTTCTCTTCCTCTTTCTCATCCTTCTCCTCGTCTTCTTGTTCCAGGTCTTCTTGTTCCAGGTCTTCTTGTTCCAGGTCTTCTTCTTGTTCCAGGTCTTCTTCTTGTTCCAGGTCTTCTTCTTGTTCCAGGTCTTCTTCTTGTTCCAGGTCTTCTTCTTGTTCCAGGTCTTCTTGTTCCAGGTCTTCTTCTTGTTCCAGGTCTTCTTGTTCCAGGTCTTCTTTTTGTCCATGGTCTTCTTCTTGTCCATGGTCGTCTTCTTGTTCCAGGTCTTCTTGTTCCAGGTCTTCTTGTTCCAGGTCTTCTTTTTGTTCCAGGTCTTCTTGTTCCAGGTCTTCTTGTTCCAGGTCTTCTTGTTCCAGGTCTTCTTCTTGTTCCAGGTCTTCTTTTTGTTCCAGGTCTTCTTCTTGTTCCGGGTCTTCTTGTTTCAGGTCTTTTTGTTCCAGGTCTTCTTCTTGTTCCAGGTCTTGTTCCAGGTGTTCTTTTTGTTCCAGGTCTTCTTCTTGTTCCGGGTCTTCTTGTTTCAGGTCTTTTTGTTCCAGGTCTTCTTCTTGTCCCAGGTCTTCCTCTTGTCCCAGGTCTTCTTCTTGTTCCAGGTCTTCTTCTTGTTCCAGGTCTTCTCGTTACACACTTTCTTGTTCCAGGTCTTCTTGTTCCAGGTCTTCTTGTTTCAGGTCTTCTTCTTGTTCCAGATCTTCTACTTGTTCCAGGTCTTCTTCTTCTTGTTCCAGGTCTTCTTGTTCCAGGTCTTCTTCTTGTTCCAGGTCTTCTTCTTGTTCCAGGTCTTCTTCTTGTTCCAGGTCTTCTTTTTGTTCCAGGTCTTCTTCTTGTTCCAGGTCTTCTTGTTCCAGGTCTTCTTGTTCCAGGTCTTCTTCTTGTTCCAGGTCTTCTTGTTTCAGGTCTTCTTTTTCCAGGTTTTCATCTTGTTCCAGGTCTTTCTTGTTCCAGGTTTATCTTTTTGTTCCAGGTCTTCTTGCTCCAGGTCTTCTTCTTGTTCCAGGTCTTCTTCTCCTTCCACACTTTCTTGTTCCAGCTCTTTCTCTTGTTCCAGCTCTTTCTCTTGTTCCAGGTCTTCTTGTTCCAGATCGTCTTCTTGTTCCAGGTCGTCTTCTTGTTCCAGGTCTTCTTCTTGTTCCAGGTCTTCTTCTTGTTCCAGGTCTTCTTCTTGTTCCAGGTCTTTCTATGTCTTCTTTTCCAGAGTCAGACTCTTCGTTCCCTCAAGAAGCCCCGAGACCCCGCATGGAACTCCTGGAAGCGTCTTGTCTGTCTTCTGTTGTTCTTTGTCTTTTGCCCTCGCCCCCCTCCACCTCCCTCCACTTCTTCCCCCTCCACCCACCACCCCTTCCTCCCTTCTCCACCTTCACCACCCTCCCCCTTCTCCCTCTCCTTCCCTCCTTTAGCCCCCCAGCCCCCTTCCCCCCCCCCTCTACCCTCCTTCTGGACTCAACATTTTTAATGCCGCCATTTGCTCGGTATCTCTTCCTACAACCGAGGCCCCTCTTGGGCACCTACTCCTCTCTCGCCCACCTACGTAGGATTCGCTATGTTTCTCATCATCACCATCTCTTCCTCCTCCTCCTCCTCCTCCTCCCTTTCCTCCTTCTCCTCCTCCTCTTCCTCCTCCTCCTCCTCCTCCTCCTCCTTCTCCTCCTCCTCTTCCTCCTCCTCTTCCTCCTCCTCCTCCTCCTCTTCCTCCTCCTCCTCTTCCTCCTCCTCCTCTTCCTCTTCCTCCTCTTCCTCCTCCTCTTCCTCCTCCTCTTCCTCCTCTTCCTCCTCCTCTTATAATTTCTTCCTTTTCTTATTTTTTCTTCCTATTATTTTTCTTATTATTATTATGCCTCATCTTGTTCTTCCTCTTCTTGTTCTTCCTCTTCTTCTTGCTCTTGTTCTTGTTAATATTTTTCTTGTTTTAGTTCTTGTTCTTGTTCTTATTCTTGTTATTGTTCTTTTTGTCCTTCCTCTTTTTTGTTCTTGTTCTTCCTCTTGTTCTTTTTCTTATTTTTTCTCCCCGTTTTCCTTCCTCTTCTTCATGTTCATTTTTTTCCCCTTCTTGTCGTTCCTCTTCATTCATCTTCTCGTTCCTCCTCTTCTCGTTCCTCTTCTTCTCGTTCCTCTTCTTCCACTTCTTCTGCTTCTTCCACTTCTCCTTTCTCTTCTACTTTTTATTCTTGTTTCTCCTCCACTTGTTCTTGTTCTTCCACTTGCTCTTCCACTTGTTCTTCCTTTTCTTGTTCTTCCACTTCTTGTTCTTCCGCTTCTTGTTCTTCCACTTCTTGTTCTTCCACTTCTTGTTCTTCAACTTCTTGTTCTTCCACTTCTTGTTCTTCCACTTCTTGTTCTTCCACTTCTCTTCCCTCTACATCTTTTGCTAATTCTTTTCTCCTTTATTTTTAGCATTCTCATTCTCAATTTCCTGTTCAAAATTTTTCGTGATAAAATTTCTATATTCATTTTAATTTTCTGCTTCTCACGATGTCTTATCTATTTTTATTTTTCCTTTTATTCCACCTTTTCAACTTATCCACTTTTTCCTTCATTCTTGATATCAGTGACGTCAAAATGACGTAAACTCGATGATATAAGAACAATAACGCCAGTGTCCTATTTCAACCCTATTCTCGAATATTATTGTCCTATTTTAAGAAGAGGGTTGCTGTGCACACAACCACATAAAAGATATTGCTAGAAACCTATATAGATAGAAATAGAAATAGTTTTTCAGTTTTTGGTCAGTTTGTAATTGTGTTAATTATGGTGTTATTTGCTGTTAAATATAGCAAAAAAATAGATACAACACAACACCAGAAAAACAAGGGGAGTTTCGAAGTTATTTTGGCCAGTTTGTAACTAATTAGGTATTAACTATGGTGTTGAATATGGCAATAAATAAATAAATGAATAAATATATAAATAGATAAGTAAATAAAGATAAATAAATAGATAAATAAAAATAAATAAAAAATAAATAAAACAATAGATAAATAGAAAAAATAAAAATGAATAAATAAATACAAATAAATAAAAATAGATAAAAATAAATAAGAATAAAAAGAATAGATAAAAATGAATAGAAATGAACAAGATAAATCAAAAATAAATAAATAAACACAACACCAAACAGACAAAGAAAGTTTTCCAATGCCTCTTCATTTCCACCCTCTTTCGTCTGTTCCCCTTCCTCTCTCCATTCCCGTTTTCTTTATCACTCCATCCCTACCATCCAACACTTACCCACTACCTTTTACCACACTTTCCACATACGTTACCTGACATTCCCTAGTCGCCCCTTTCCCTGCTCCCCCCTTCCCCCTCCCCCCCAGGGGGCATTTTCCCTTCCCCCTCCTTCCCCAACTCACCCCTGGGCAGGTGGATCCCTTGACCATTTTTCAACGCTTCCAGTCCTCTTGCTCTGTTTCCTTTTCTTTATTTTCTCCCTTTCGTCTGTCCTTCTCCCATGTCTCCTGCGCTGTGGTGCGTTTTGCCAGTGGAGGCTTCTCTCTTTCTCTCTTTTTCTCTCTCTCTCTCTCTTTTTTTTTTTTTTTTTTTTTTTTTTTTTTTTTTTACATAACAAAAGGGTCATTTACATTCTTGCGGTTCTCTTGGTTCCAGTCCCGGCCTGGAATTCTTGTGTATCATATACCTGCGACAGAAGTTTCTTTTGCATGTTGTATATATGTATTTGCATGGGTGAAAGCTTTTTGCATCATCGCTCGAGCGTAAGATCACGCGCGCACGCACACACATACACACACACACACACACCTGCACTGCGAGTCGTTTCTCCAACTCCCTCCGGGAGGGAAAATAGCTGTCGATCACGAGTCCAACACGTGATCCAAGACAATGGTGACTCACACACGCACGCACGTACACTCACGCACACACATACACACGCACATACATAAACGCACATGCACCAAGGTTGATTCTTGTTGAATTTTATCATCTTCATTTAATCTTTATCTGCGACATTACGTCCTTATCATGAAGAGATACTCTTATCTTATGACGTCACATCACAAACTCCGTAAATTTCATTTTCTAAGCAATTCTCGGCACGTTTTACATGTAAGATTGTAACTAATAGTTATATCTGTAAAGTTGGATCAACAACAACAAATATCGTGGCGAGTTCGCGTACTCGGTTTTGTCTCGTTTAAGCCTACACTCTAAGGATTAAATGTCAGTTTAATCTCTGCGGGTTAAATAAACCTTACACGCGCGATTTTAACTGGCAGTTATGTCTAAAACTAGTGTCGCTTTGGCAAGGGATCTGGGAGTAAATAAGGTCATCATAATCCCTCTTTCATGGGTCACGGTGGAAGTTGGGTCACTTGACCCTTTCAACTCATGCCAGTCGGTTGTTGTGTAGATACAAAAAACCGGATATGGTAATGTACTTTATAAACAACCTATACATATGTATAGTCATGAGAGACACTGAAATGCTTTCATATTCTTCATGCTAACCCTGCTATAAACAATTAGATACTAGATTTTTTTTTTTTTTTTTTTTTTTTTTAGATTTCAAAGTATGTCCTTTTTTCATCATGTCATCTGAGGTTAAAGGGTTTTAACACGTAGAGCTGTGACAATCGTAAATCTCCACTCAAGGAAGGATGTCTATTATTTTTTTATTATTATTTTTTTTTTCAAATTCTGTTCACGTGCTTTTTCTACAGTCTCGATATTTCAACATTCATTATAACTCCACCACTTTCTCAGGATAATTTTCTCCGAGGATAGAACCGCTGGTTAAACGAAGAAATGAAATCTGGTGAAATGAGTAAGATTGTTTAAATCGTAAGAAGAATATTGGTGTTTCGTTATATTCTCTGTTCTCAGCGCTACTCTCAGTAGTGGTTGTTACTTGCACTAATTGTCCAACAAGTGCATAAGATGATGGTTTCGGCCAACGTTAAGCGCCCCCATGCGTAGACTCCTCACATTCATTTCTTTGTCTTTGTATCAAGACAATTTTCTATGCGTAGATATAAGAGAAAACTGTACATATTGATTAAAAGGTTATAAGTAGAGGTGTGCCGATTCATCTGGATCGGCAAGAATCGGCACTTTTTTTCGGTGAATCTCCATCGGCAAGAATCTTTTTTAAGATTCGGCATCGGCAATATTTTGCCGATGACGATGCCGATTCTTAAAAAAAAAAAAAAAAAAAAAAAAAAAAAAATGCCGATTCTTGCCGATGTCAATGACGATTAATCGGCACACCCCTAATTATAAGACCTATAAGGCTTCTTTGAGTTGGGTCAGTTGAAGTCTTCATCCTCCTGGATGATACAAAACGAACTAAGAATCTTTTAAATCTACAACCAAAAAACATTTTTTAATCCTTTACTTCCCATTTATTCAACGGCATGAAATGTTGCCCCAAAATTCCAAAACATTTCGTTCTATCAATTGACCAATGACCGCCTTTGACCAAACCTTTTTGAAAGTTAGTGACATTATATCGTGATTGCAGCTGTTGAGGGATCTTGAGGACTCTCGCCAATCAGTTTTGGTCCTAAGTCCTCAGTTTCCTACGTCCCCCCCCACCTCCCCCCCGCGCCTCTCCCTCTCTCTCCCCCTCTCCCTTTCTCCCCCTCTCTCCCTTTCTCCCCCTCTCTCCCCTTCTCCCCCTCTCTCCCCTTCTCCCCCTCTCTCCCCTTCTCCCCCTCTCTCCCCCTCTCTCCATCTCTCCCTATCTCTCTACCTCTCTTTGCCTCTCTCTCCCTCTCTTCCTCTCTCCCTCTCTTCCTCTCTCCCTCTCTTCCTCTCTCACTCTCTTCCTCTCTCTCTCTTCCTCTCTCACTCCTTTTCTCTCTCCCTCCCTTCCTCTATTCCTCTCTCCCTCTCTCCCTTCCTCTCTCCCTTCCTCTCTCCCTCTCTCCCTTCCTCTCCCCCTCCCCCTGCCTCCCCCCTTTCCCCCGCCTCCCCCCACCCCCCTTCCTTCGCCGTCTCGTCTCATTTCTCTTCAAATCTCCAAATTTCCGATTCTCCATCTTTTCGCTTACGGACTCTTCTTGCAGAACTTCTCCTTCCTCTCCTCCTCCTTCCTCTCCTCGACTTTGATGACCTTCTTCGGGTCTTACTGCCCTCCTCCTCTTCATTCTCCTCCTCCTCCTCATTCTCCTCCTCCTCCTCATTCTCCTCCTCCCCCTCCTCCTCATTCTCCTCCTCCTCCTCATTCTCCTCCTCCCCCTCCTCCTCATTCTCTTCCACTTTTTCCTCCTCTTCATCCTCTTTTTACCTGCTCTTCCTCCTCCTCCTCCTCCTCCTCCTCCTCCTACTCCCTCTTCTTCGTCTCATCCCCTCTCTCCTCCTCCTCCTTCTCTTCCTCCTCCCTCTCCTCCTCCTCCTCCTTCTCTTCCTCCTCCCTCTCCTCCTCCTTCTCTTCCTCCTCCCTCTCCTCCTCCTTCTCTTCCTCCTCCCTCTCCCCCTCCTCCTCCTCCTCCTCCTCCTACTCCTACTCCTACTCCCTCTCCTCCTCCTCCTCCTACTCCCTCTCCTCCTCCTCCTACTCCCTCTCCTCCTCCTCCTCCTCCTCCTCCCTCCTCCTCCTCCTCCTCCTCCTCCTCCTACTCCCTCTCCTCCTCCTCCTCCTACTCCCTCTCCTCCTCTTCCTCCTAGCCCCTCTCCTTCTTCTTCTCCCCCTTCTCCCTCTCCTCCTCCTCCCCTCCTCCCTCTCCTCCTTCTCATACTTCCTCTCCTCCTCTTCCTCCTCCTCCTCCTACTCCCTCGCCTCCTCCTCCTACTCCCTCGCCTCCTCCTCCTATTCCCTCTCCTTCGTCTTATCCCCTTTCTCCTCCTCCTCCTCTTCCTCCTCCTCTTCCTCCTCCTCCTCCTCCTCTTCCTACTCTTTCTTCCTCCTCCCTTTTCTCCTTCGTCTCATCCCTTTCCTCCTCCTCCTCCTCCTTCTCCTCTTCCTACTCTTTTTCCTTCCTCTTCCTCCTCCTCCTTCCTCCTTGTTCTCCACCCCACGCCCTCCTCCTCCTGTTACTCCTCTTCCTCCTCATTCTCCACCACACGTCCTCCTCCCCTCCTCCTCCCCTCCTCCTCCCCTCCTCCGCCTCCTCCTCCTTCCTTTCCTTCCTCCTCCTTTCTTCTTCTCCCCTCGTCCTCTTCCTGCCTCTTTTCCTCTTTCTCTCTCCCTGCCCGTCGTATCTCGCTCATATCCGTAGTTTTATTTTCAACTTATTGTTTCGGAAGATTTTTTCATAAATAATAATTTTGCTCCTTCAGAAATATTTATCTGCACAATCTTCTCAGCGCCTCGATTTTCCATCTCTCTCTTAGCCTCTCTCTCTCACTCTCCCTTCCTTCCTCTCTCTCCCTTCCTCTCTCTCCCTCTACTTCCCTTCCTCTCTTTCTGCCTCCCTTCCTCTCTCTCTCCCTCTCCCTCCCTCCCTCTCTCTCTCCCTCTCCCTCCCTTCCTCTCTCTCTCCCTCTCCCTCCCTTCCTCTCTCTCTCCCTCCCTCCCTTCCTCTCTCTCCCTCCCTCCCTTCCTCTCTCTCCCTCCCTCCCTTCCTCTCTCTCCCTCCCTCCCTTCCTCTCTCTCCCTCCCTTCCTCTCTCTCTCCCTCCCTTCCTCTCTCCCTCCCTCTCCCTCCCTCCCTCTCTCTCCCTCCCTCTCTCTCCCTCCCTCTCTCTCTCTCTCCCTCTCCCTGCCTTCCTCTCTCTCTCCCTCTCCCTCTCACTGCCTTCCTCTCTCTCTCCCTCTACTTCCCTTCCTCTCTTTCTGCCTCCCTTCCTCTCTCTCCCTCTCCCTCCCTCCCTCTCTCTCCCTCCCTCCCTTCTTCCTCCCTCTCTCTCCCTCCCTCCTCTCTCTCTCCCTCTCCTTACCTCTCTCTCTCTCTCTCCCTCCCTTCCTCTCTCTCTCCCTCTCCCTCCCTTCCTCTCTCTCTCCCTCCCTTCCTCTCTCTCTCTCTCCCTCTCCCTCCCTTCCTCTCTCTCTCTCCCTCTCCCTCTCCCTCCCTTCCTCTCTCTCTCTCTCCCTCTCCCTCCCTTCCTCTCTTCCTCTCTCTCTCCCTCCCTTCCTCTCTTCCTCTCTCTCCCTCTCCGTCTCCCTCTCTTCCTCTCTCACCCTTTCCCTCCCTCTTTCACCCTTTCCCTCCCTCTCTCCCTCTCCCTCCCTTCCTCTCTTTCTCCCTCTTCCTTCCTTCCTCTCTTTCCATCTCCCTCCCTTCCTCTCTCCTCTCTCCTCTCTCCCTTCCTTTCTCTTCCTCTCTCCCTTCCTCTCTCTCTCCTCTCTCCCTTCCTCTCTCTCTCCTCTCTCCCTTCCTCTCTCTCTCCTCTCTCCCTCTCTCTCTCCTCTCTCTCTTCCTCTCTCTCCCTCTCTCTCCCTCTCTCTCTCCCTCTCTCTCTCTCTCCCTCTCTCTCTCCCTCCCTCCCTTCCTCTCTCCCTCCCTCTCTCCCTCCCCCTCCCTACCTCTCCCTCTCTCTCTTCCTCCCTCTCCCTCTCTCCCTCTCTCTCCCTCCCTCCGTCCCACCCTCCCTCCCTCCGTCCCACCCTCCTCTCTCCCTCCCTCCCTTTCCTTCCCTCTCCCTCCCTCTCGTTCCCTCTCCCTCTCTCCTCCTCTCTCTCTCTCCCCCTCCTCTCTCTCTTTCTCTCTCTTTCTCCTTTTTCTTGAGTCGTAACATATTGATGAAATTTTTCTCTCAGGAGCCACGTTTTTCTCGTTCTTCTGTTTTTTCTCCTTTTCTAGACAAATCTCTTCTTTTTCGAAAAAAGAAAAAATTCTTCTTGATGGAAGTCACGTCCTTAATCTCTCTTTCATAATTTCTTTTCTTAAATTGTGCTTGCTTCTGAATTTTCTTGTCGGAAATTATCGCTTTAGATTTTTTTTATCACAGTGTATATTATCTCTTTATCTCTAAGCTCGGAATTCGTATGTAACGACATTTCAAATTTCTCATAAATGGGTATTTTATCCCACATCGCAAAAAATAAATTATTAAACGAACAAATAAATGAATAAATGAGTGAATAAATAAATTAATAGAAAAAATTAAGGACTAAATAAAAACTGAAAAATAGAAAAACAAAAAAATTAACAAGCACATAAATAAAAGTAAAAACGTAAATAAGAAACAAAACAGATAAATTAAAACAAAACAAAACAAAATAGAAGTAGAAAGAATAGAAATAGATAAGTAAAATAAGTAAATATAGAAATATCCTCCTTATCGTAAGGGAACCCGAAGGCAGCGTCTCGAATTTTCTCCCTCATGTATTGTCGGCCACTTGCAGTTCCTCTGGGCGTCTCTTATTTCATCGCCATCTCTATTTTCTCTCCCTCTACCTTTCCAAAATCTCCTTTGTCTTTACAGAATCTCCCTTTTCTCTTGCAAATATATATATATATATATATATATATATATATATATATATATATATATGTGTGTGTGTGTGTGTGTGTTTGTGTGTGTATATGTGTGTGTGTGTGTGTGTGTGTGTGTGTGTGTGTGTGTGTGTGTGTGTACACATTACCTCATTCTTCTCTTTGCTCCTCCACCCATTCTTCCTCTGTCTCTCTCTATCTATCTATATATCTATATCTACCTCCATCTCTCTATCTCTCCATCTCCATCTCTCCATCTCCATCTCTCCATCTCCATCTCTCCATCTCCATCTCTCCATCTCCATCTCTCCATCTCCATCTCTCCATCTCCATCTCTCCATCTCCATCTCTCCATCTCCATCTCTCCATCTCCCTCTCTATATCTCTCCATCTCTATCTCCATCTCTGTCTACCTCTCTATCTCCATCTCTTCATATCTCCATCTCTCCATTTCTCCATCTCTCTCTCCATCTCTCCAGCTCTCTCCCCATCTCTCCATATCTCTCTCCGTCTCTCAATCAATCGGTATCTTAGTGAAATGGCACCCCTTTAGCCCAGAGTCACGCAGCGCAGTATTGTTTTGCGATTGATCACTTGTGTTTTCTATTTCGTCTAAGACTAATGATATTGAAGGTAGAGGAAATTGACGAGGATTGAAAGGAAGAATTTTAATGTTTCTACTTTACGACCTGTAGTGTCTTTATCACAAATAAATAAATAAATAAATAAAACGAAATAAATAAATAAATAAACACATAAATGAATAAATAAGTAAATAATCTTCGTCTTTTTTCGTCACCTTCAATATAATTTGTCATTATTTTTTTATTTTTTTTTATTTTTTTTATCGGTGTTATTCTTAAAAGAATCTTTCCTTATATAAATCTTATACAAGTTCTTGGAAGGAAAAGAATTGTATAAGGATTTTTTTAAGAATACCACCGTAAAATTCCTACGGTGATATTCTTAAAAAATGTATATATATATATTTCCTTGTGTAAATCTTTCCATTCCATGGATTTATACAAGATTTATAAGGAAAGATCTTTTATTATTTATTTATCTATTCATTTATTTATTTATTTTCATTTTTTTATTTGTGTTATTACCTCGAAGAATGGAATTACTGGATATCAATGAGAAAATACTTGATAAGCTTATTAATGGACCACACGTTTCTTATTGCGTAAAGATCATATCCTATACCTAAACTCATAAAATAGTTTCTCCTAAACTAGCCTGGCCATACAATACGATTTTTAGTTTATTTTTTGGTTTGTCTAAGCTGACGTCACAGAAAGCAGTCTTGAATTGTTCAAAGTGTCCTAAAATATCTTAAATATAATTCAATTTCCAAAATACTATCAAATGTAAAAGAAAAAAAAAAAAAAAAAAAAAAAAAAAAAAACAGGGACCCAGTGTCATTAATTAATTATTTTTTTTGTCTAGTTAACGCTAGATGTTTTAATCTAGATTAAATTCGCAATTTATTATCTGTAACCAGCGTTTCTATCCGTATGAGCGAAAGTCGGGCTCGTCTCCCTCCTTTCCCAATTCCCTCGCCTCCCTTTGTAATAATGATTTACCATGTCACATATGTCCCTCTCCCCTCTCTCCCCTCTCTCCCCCTCTCCCCTCTCTCCCCTCTCACCCCTCTTTCTCCTCTCTCCCCTCTCTCCTCTCTCCCCTCCTCTCCCCTCTTTTCATTCCCCTCCTCTTTTCATTCCTCCCCTCTCCCCATCTCCTCTCTCCGCTCTCCCATCCCCTCTCTCCCCTCTTCCCTCTCTCCCCTTTCCCGTCTTCCCTCTCCCCTCTCCCGCCTTCCCTCTCCTCTCTCCCGTCTTCCCTCTCCCCTCTCCTCTCTCCGCTCTAGTCTCTTTCCTCTACCCTTTCCGTATTTCCCTTACTTCTTCTCTTTCCCCTCGCCCCTCTCCCCTCTCCCGTCTTTCCTATCCTCTCTCCCCTCTCCCCTCTCCCCCCTAGTCTCTTTCCTCCATCCATTTCCCCATTTCCCTTACTACTTCTTTTTCCTTTCTCTTTTCCCCTTCCCCTCTTTCCCTCCTTCCCCTCTCCCCTTTCCCCTCTCCCCTTTCCCCTCTCCCCTCTCCCCTCTCCCCTCTCACTTTTCCCCTCTCCCTTCTCCCCTCTCCTCTCGTTTCTTTCCCCTCGCCCATCAACGCTCTCCCCTTTCCCCTCTCACTTTTCCCCTCTCCCCTCTCACTTTTCCCCTCTCCCCTCTCCCCTCTCACCTCTCCCCTCTCACCTCCCCCCTCTCACCCCCCCCCTCTAGCCCCTCTCCTCCCCTTCTCCCTTCTCCCCTCTTCCTTCTCCCCTCTCACCTCTCCCCTCTAGCCTCTCTCCTCCCCTTCTCCCTTCTCCCCTCTCCCTTCTTCCCTCTCCTCTCGTTTCTTTCCCCTCGCCCATCAACGCTCTCCCCTTTCCTCTCCTCTCTTCCCTCTTCCCTCTCCTTTCTCCCCTCTCACCTCTACCCTTTCCCCTCTCCCCTCTCACTTTTCCCCTCTCACCTCTCCCCTCTAGCCTCTCTCCTCCCCTTCTCCCCTCTCCCCTCTCCCTTCTCCCCTCTCCTCTCGTTTCTTTCCCCTCGCCCATCAACGCTCTCCCCTTTCCTCTCCCCTCTTCCCTCTTCCCTCTCCCCTCTCCTTTCTCCCCTTTCCCCTCTCCCCTCTCCCCTCTCCTTTCTCCCCTTTCCCCTCTCCCCTCTCCCCTTTCCTTCTTTATCATGTTTTCCCTCTTCTCTCTCCTCTCTCCTCTCCTCTCTCTCCTTTCATCCTTGCCCTCCCCCCTCTCCTCTCAATCATCAACCCTCTCCGTTCTCGCCTTTCCCCTCTCCTCTCTCTCCTCTCCTCCTCTCTCCCCTCTCCCCTCTCCCCTTTCTCCTTTCCCCTCTCCTTTCTCCTCTCTCCCCTTTCCCCTCTCCCCTCTCCGCTTTCTCCTTTCCCCTTACTTCTTCACCTCTCTCCTTTCCTCTCTCCCCTCTTCCCTTCTTCTCTCTTCCCGCTTTCTCCTCCTCTCCCATCTTCCTTCTCCCCTCTCCTCTCTACTCTTTTCCCCTTTCTTCATTTTTCCCATCACCTCCACTTGCCTCTTCCATCCCTTTTCTTTTCCATTTTCTTTTTATCTCTCACTTCTGCTCTCTTCCCTCTTCTCTCTCTCTATCTCTATCTCTTTCTTTCTCCCCTCTCTCCTCTCTCTCTCTCTCTCTCTCTCTCTCTTTTTTTATTATTATTATTATTTTTTTTTACCTTTTCCTCCTCTCCTTTCTCCATCATCTTTTCCGCTCTCTTTCCCCTATGTCCTTGTTTCCTTTAATTTTCCAGCACTGTTTCCCTCTCTCTTTATCCCCTCTTTTTCTCTCCCCTCCACTCTTTTCCTCAGTACTTTCCCAGTTTTATTCCCTCCTCTCATTTTCTCTTTTTTTCTCTCTATTCCCGCTGTCCTTTTCCTTGACCAAATAGCTCACGTAATCTGACGTGTGATGCCTCTCCACTCTTTTTCCCCTCTTTTCTCTTCCTCTTTTAATTTTCTCTTCTTTCTTTCTCTTGCCTCTGTTCCCGTTCCCCTCTTGCCTCTTCCTCTTTCATTTCTCTTCTTTACCTCTCTTCCCTTTCTTGTTCCCTTTCACCTTCTTGCCTATTTCTCTTTTAATTTTCTCTTCTTTCTTCTCTCTTCTCTCTTTTCTGATTCTTTCTCCTAGTTTACTTCCACTAATTGTTATCCCTCTCTTTCATCTCCTTCCCTCAATTATTCATCTACCTCTTCCCTCTTCTCGTCTTCCTCTTATTCCTTCTTTTATTCGTTTTCCTCTTTTCCTGTTTCTCTTGTTCATCGTTCACCTAATCTTCTTCTCTTTCTCCTCTTCCTCCTCTCCATCTTGTCCTCTTCCTGTTCTTCCTCCTCCTTCTTGTCTTTCTCCTTTTTCTTCCTCTGCTTGTCTTTCTACTCTTCTTTCACTATTACCATTACAAAATACCATTACCAATACAAATTACCATTACAAATTACTATTACAAATTACCAATACAAATTATCATTATCATTACAAATTGCCATTACAAATTCCCAATACAAATTACCATTACAAATTACTATTACAAATTACTATTACAAATTACCAATACAAATTACTATTATAAATTACCAATTACCATAAAAAATTGCCATTACAAATTGCCATTACAAATTACCATTACAAATTACCATTACCATTACCATCACCAACAAGATTGGCCAACACAATCACCATACTGTCTTCCTCTTCCTCATATTCCACGTCATCTTCCTCCTTTTCCTCCTTGTCCTCTTTTCCCCTTCCATGCTCCCCGTCCTCTTCCTCCACGTCTTTTCCCTTCTCCTTACCCTTCTCCTCCTCCTCCTTACCCTTCTCCTTCTCAACATCCTCCTCTTCTCTTCCTTCTTCCTCTATCACACGCTCCTTATACTTTTCTCCTATATACATTCATTCATATACGGAGTCCGGGGTTGGAGTTTGGGTCCGCGCTCCGGGTCCAAGGGTCCGGGGTGTCCGTGGTTCCGGGGGGTTCCAGGGTTCCGGGGTTCCAGGGTCTCCTTGGTTCCGTGGTTCCAGGTTCAGGTTCCGGGGTGTCCGTGGTTCCGTGGTTCTGGAGTTCCGGTGTGTCCGGGGTTCCGTGGTTCCTTGGTTCCGGGGTGTCCGGAGTTCTGGAGTTCCGTGGTGTCCGGGGTTCCGTGGTTCCGGGAGTTCCGGGGTTCCGGGGGGTCCGGAGTTCTAGGGTTCTGGAGTTCTGGTGTGTCCGTGGTTCCGCGGTTCCGCGGGTTCCGGGGTTCCGTGGTTCCGGGGTGTCCGGGGGGTCCGGGGGAGCCTGTGTGAGCCTTGGCCGCGTTTGCATGCGAGCGGGCCAGTGGGTAATTTCCCATTTGCGAGATGTACGAGGCTGAGGCGCTTGGCGTCCGGGGCTTGCGAAGACCTCTTCTCATATCTCTCTTCCTCCTCCTCCTCCTCCTCCTCGTCCTCCTCCTCCTCGTCCTCCTCCTCCTCGTCCTCGTCCTCGTCCTGCTGCTCCTCCTCATCCTGCTGCTCCTCCTCCTCCTCCTCCTCGTCCTCCTCGTCCTGCTCCTCCTCCTCCTCCTCGTCCTGCTCCTCCTCGTCCTGCTGCTCCTCGTCCTGCTCCTCCTCCTCTCCCCCTCCTCCTCTTCCTCTCCCTCTCCCTCTCCCTCTTCCTCTTCTTTCTCTTCCTCCTCCTCCTCCTCTTCTTATTCCTCCTCTTCCTCTTCCTTCTCTTCCTCTTCCTTCTCTTCCTCTTCCTTCTCTTCCTCTTCTTCCTCTTCCACCTCTTCCTCCTCTTCCTCTTCCTCTTCCTCCTGCTTCTCCTCTTCCTCTTCCTGCTTCTCTTCCTCCTCCTGCTTCTCCTCTTCCTCCTCCTCCTCTTCCTTTTCTTTCTCCCTCTCCTCTTGTTTTTCTTTATCCTCTTCGTTTTCTATTCCCCCTCATCTTCCACAACTTCCATAACGTCCTCTTCTATCTGCTCATCCTTCATTTCTTCATCCTCTTTCTTTTCCTATATTTCGCTTTCTACATCCTCTTTATCTTCCTCTTTCTCCTCCCCCTCCTCCTCCTCCTCCTCTTCCTCCTCCTCTTCCTCCTCCTCCTCTTCCTCCTCCTCCTCTTCCTCCTCCTCTTCCTCCTCCTCTTCCTTCTCTTCCTCCTCATCCTCTTCTTTCTCCTACTATTCTCGTATTCCTCCTCTTCCTCCTTTTGTTGCTTCTCCTTTGGTCCATCTTCTCCTGTTCTTCTCCCTCATTTTCGTCCTTTTCCTTCTATTCCCCTTTCTTCTTCCTCTCCTCATCCTCCTTGCTCTCCTCCCTTATCTCCTCTTCCACCTCCTCCTCCACCTTTCACATCCCTCCTCCATTCCTCCTTAGCCTTCCCATTCCTCTCTTTCTACTTCTACTTTTGCTTCCCCTTTTTACTCCTTGTTACCTTCTCCTGTCTTCCTCACCTCTGATTGTATCTCCCTCACCCTTTTCTCCCATTCTTTGCTCTCTTTGCTCTCATTTTTCTCCTCTTCTCCACTTGTCCAGTTGTTTGATTTTTCTTTTGTCGCGTTTCTATTCATTTTCATCAGGTCCATATCACTTGCCATTCAATCCTCACGGCTCTCTCTCTGTCTGTCTCTGTCTCTCTGTCTATCCGTCTCTCCCTCTATCTCTGTCTGTCTGTATCTCTGTGTCTGTCTGTGTCTCTGTCTCTGTCTATCTGTGTCTGTCTGTGTCTCTATCTCTGTTTCTGTCTCTGTTTCTGTCTCTGTCTCTCTGTTTCTCTCTCTAAACCTCTCTCACTCTCTCATTCTCTCACTCTCTCTCTCTCTCTCTCTCTCTCTCTCTCTCTCTCTCTCTCTCTCTCAATCTCACTTCTCTTCTGTTCCACCATGACTTTTGCAAGTCATCCTGTCAATTTCCACTGCATGACTTTTTAATTTTCTATCATTTTTTTCCTTTTTCTATTCCTCAGTCCTTTTTCTTTTCTTTTCTTTTTTTTCCTCTCATTTTATTTGGTTCCTGTTTACTTTCTTCTTTTTATCCTTTTTTTTTTTTTGCCTCTTTTTTTTTTTTGTCTTTTTTATTATTATTTTATTTTTCTATGGGTTTGCTTCTTTTTTTCGTTTTTTTCTTTTTTGTACTAGCATTTTCCTTGGCCCTTGTTCGTTTTTCCTCTTTTTTTTTTATTTATTTTTTCTTGCCCCAACTTCCTTTTCCTGTTTTTATTCTCTTGCTTTTTGTTGACCCGAGCCCTTTTTTTTTATCATTTCTTCGTCTTACATTTTCTTTTATATCGGCTCTTTTCTTCTCTTCTTTCTCTTCTCATTTCCTTGAGACCGGTTTTCTCTTTTTATATTTTTTTTCTGTCGAATGTCCTTCTTTTTGTGTCTGGTATATTTACATTCATGTACTATTTAATGGTACTATATATTCATTTATCTATCTCTGTCAGTAGTGACAACATTCTTGTTCAGCTTGTTTAGTTTCTTCAACACAAGATGGCGTTCATTTCTCCTGCTGTTCCATCTGTTGTGCTCCTTTGGTAAAGATGAGTTGTTCCCCATATACCCTCTGAGTCATAACATGTTCTTTGTTCTTTCCTCCCCTCTTCTTCCTCCTAACCACCGTCATCTCTGATCGCAAGACTCCATCATCTTTCTTCGTCTTTATTTTCCAAACGTTCATCCTATTTCCTTTCTTGAATTTCATTTCTCCTCTTATCTTTTCTTCCCTTCATACTCTCTCTCTCTCTCTCTCCTTTACTTCCTCGCTTTCGTGTACATCTTCTCGGTTTTATATCAATGTATCTGTTAATATCTTCTTTGTTTATCTTTCGGCCGGTTTCTCTTTGTTCGTCTGTGTTATTGTTGCGTGGTTGCCTATCTGCCTCTCTGTTGGTGCTCTTGAGTTCTTGGTCAGCGTATTGGATCAATTTGATTAATTTCCTTATCAAGATTTTTTTTCCCTTTTGGTTCTTCTTGCCGATTCGTTCGACTTGGGTGTACAGTCATACGAGGTTACTCAGCCTCTGTTCCCCCATCATAATCACCAACACCATCATCAGCATTACCATCATCACCATCATCATCACCATCACCATCACTATCACCATCATTACCACCATCACTATCACCATCATTACCACCATCACCATCATTACCACCATCACCATCATTACCACCATCACCATCATTACCACCATTACCACCATCACCATCATTACCACCATCACCATCATTACCACCATCACCATCATTACCACCATCACCATCATTACCACCATCACCATCATTACCACCATCACCATCATTACCACCATCACCATCATTACCACCATCACCATCATTACCACCACCATAATTATTACAATCACCATCACCAAACCCACTACCAACGCCACTACCAAGGCCACTACCAACACCACTACCAAGATCACTACTAACACCCCTACCAACACTCCTACCAATACCCCTACCAACACCCCTACCAACACCCCTACCAACACCCCTACCAACACCACCACAAGAACCCGTACCTTCATCACTACCACCACCACAGCGCACCACAAATCACCACGAAAAAAACAACAACAACACACAAACCTTCTCTGCACAAAGAAAATACAAATTTCCTTTCCTTGTCTCCGGTACCTTGTCCCTCCATCCTCACGTCCTCAGTGTCTGTCGAAAGAAGTTGCTAAAGTATATATTGTCGGGAGAGTCTGAGGTGCTCAGGGGAAGAAAACGTATGCTTCTGGAAGCATTGGTGAAGACTCCATCAAGGCTGGATAGGGTTTTATATTCCTTTCGTTTCCAGAAGAAGGTGTTTACAAAAATCCTTCTATAAAATCAATTTGCTAAACTAGGTTATTCGTCATACAATCTCCATGACCGTCGCGCAGAGGATTCGAACCACTGCTTATGGACCCAAGAGAGGCTCCACAACACCCGCCTTTGACCACTCGACCACAGACGATCTAAAAGGTTATTCGTATTTACATGAACGAGGTCTTCTAGAATTAGCTACAGCAAGAGGCGAAGTGTCACCAAGTGAAGGAGATCAAGAGTCTTGAAACTGGAGCTGGTGTCGAGAACCTCCTCGAAGGTGCTGGAAGTCTTCAGCAAGTTGAAGACATTGGCTGTTGATCCTTCTTAAAGAGAAAAAAAATTACGTTCGCATTCCATATGAATTTATGAGAGACTAAGGAGAAGGATAACGAGAATGCCATACCATAGTCTCTTGTAAACTCGAGACATAAAGTTATCGAAATCCTGGAGAGAGAAAAAAAAAAGACGAAATATTTTGAGATATTTTGAGATCTGAAGAGGACGAAGACGCCTCCGTGTTTGATGAAGCGAGTCAAACTTTGATTTCGTGATGGCAGACGAAAGTCACGGAGTACTTCTATTTATTTTATATATTTTGTTATTTCATCTCGTCTCGTTTAATTTTGTTTATTCTAGTCATTTATCTGTTAATTTATTCGTTTATCATCCCCTTCGTTATCAGAAGAGGATTGAAAAAAAATCATATGAAGTTCATGGAGTACTTGTATTTATTTTATATAGTTTCAGTTATTTCATCTCGTCTCGTTTAATTTTGTTTATTTTAGTAATTTCTGTTCATTTATTCGTTTATCCTCTTTGTTACCAGAAGAGGGTGTTAAAAAAAAATCATATGAAGTTCATGGAGTACTAGTATTTATTTGATATAGTGTCAGTTATTTCATCTCATTTCGTTTAATTTTGTTTATTCTTTTCATTTATCTGTTAATTTATTTGTTTATTCCCTTTGTTACCAGAAGAGGGTGTCAAAAAAAAAAAAAAAAAATCCTGATATGAAGCTACTTTGTCGAACTAAATTCGTTACCAACAAAGTGACACGAGGGTGAACAAGATAATCTAGATTCTAAAATCAGTCAAACCAAAAGGATAGATGGAATCCATTACAGAAGAGGTTGACAGTTCTTCAGACTGGAGAAGCTGTTGAGGTCCTCATTAGCTGTCGATCCTTTGAAAGGTCACAAATATAAACGTTGGAGTGAAGGTGGAATTATACATGAACTGACAAGGAACTTACGGCGATATTCTTTAAAAAAAAAAAAAAATTCCTTGTATAAATCCTATATAAATCCTTGGAAGGGTAAGATTCATATATGGATTTTTTTAACATTGAGATTCTTATGGACGCGTTCTTAAAAGATATATATAAATCTTTCTTTTCCAAGGATTTATATAGGATTTATACAAGGAAAGAATTATTTTTCTAAGAATACCACCGTTAAATTCTTACGGTGGCATTCTTAAAAAAATCTCTTATAAATCTTTCCCTTTCCAAGGATTTATATAGAATTTATACGAGGAAAGAATTCTTTTTTTTTTATATATCACTGTTAGATTCTTAGGGAGGCATTCTTAAAAACAATCTTTTATAATTCTTTCCCTTCCAAGGATTTAATTAGGATTTATACAAGGAAAGAATGATCTTTTCAAGAATCCCACCGTTAGATTCTTGCGGTGGCATTAAAAAAAAATCGCCTGAATCTTTCCCTTCCAAAGATTCATCCAAGGAAAGATTTTTTTTTTTTTTTTTTTAATACCACTTACATTTTTTGGAAGCATTTATTAAAAAACAAATCTCGTCAATCTCCCCCTTCCAAGGATTTTTTTTTTTTTTTTTTTTTTTTTTTTTTCTCTCTCTCTCTCTCTCTCTCCAAGAATACCACCGTTAGGAAATAGGGAAGGACAAAACTACCATGCAGAAGTCTTTCGTAAACTCGAAACGCAAAGTTCCCGAAGTCGTGAAGGAAGAAAGACGAAATATTTTGGGATAATTTGAGACTTGAGGAGACAAAGGCTCTTTCGGGTTTTATGAAGTGAGACAAACGTGAATATTATGTAGGTAGACCAGAGTCATGAGGTACTTGTATTCATCTTATATATTTTTTAATAATTTTATTTTTCTTCATTCTATTTTATTTATTTATTTATCTATCTATTTTCATTTATCTAATTTATTAATTTATATATTTATATTTATTAATTATTTTATTTTATTTGATTAATTAATTTATTCATTTATTCATTCAATCATGCATCTATATGATTTGTTTATTTGTGTATTTATCTATTGATGTATCAATTCATTATCTATCTTTATTTCTGTTCTTGTTCATTTACATGTTTATTTATTCATATATTTAGCTATCAATCAATTATTAATTTATATAATTATCTATTTGTTTATTTTCATTTTCATCTATCTATATCTTTATTTATGTTGATTTATTTAATCGTTTATTTATCTATTCATTTATCTATTATCTTACATAATTTAATTTTTATTTTATTTTATTAATTTATTTTATCTGTGTCTCGTACCCTTTCTCATGACTTTTGATAAAACTTCAAGTAAAATGTGACGAAAAAAAAATGTCAAATGATTATTTATTTGTACGAATATGTTCGTGAACACAAAAATGGCGTTAGATTATAGGATTTATAAATATTCATTGTAATATGGTATTATGCACTCTCTCTTTTCCCAACATAAAACTCTTGCGGTTCATTTAAACTTATTCTATCATTATTGTTTTAACTGTAATTTGAATAGATGTTTTTACTGAAAAAATTTAGTGAATGCTAAACCGCCTTTTGAATATGTGTACATACACACTCACACACACACACACACACACACACACACACACACACACACACACACACACACACACACACACACACACACACACACACACATATATATATATATATATATATATATATATATATATATATATACGTGTGTGTGTGTGTGTGTGTGTGTGTGTGTGTGTATGTGTGTTGCTACGATCTGTGATACGAAAATGGATTGGTGTCTTAAAGGAACATGAGGTGCTCCTTCGTAACATGACACTAAGGACGTGTTAAGGTGTTTGTCATGGAAGACAGGGAACTTGCAGATGTCGTGCGCCATGTCGGCTTTACAGAGGAACCCCGAACCGTTCGGGGAAACTGATGTGCCAATAGGAAGCTTCCTCAGGCCATCCTGAAGGAATCCTTGCATTGGTTGTTGGTTGTGCCCGTCTGTATGTGTGTGTGTGTGTGTGTGTGTATGTGTGTGTGTGTGTGTACGTGTGTATGTATGTACGTGTGTATTTAGATATATGTGTATATGTATAAAGTCTGGGTCAGAATTCACGACTTAAAACAATGTTATTAAACAAATGATACCATATACATGCATAAATATGATAAGATAATAATATATACAGGCATAAATCTTATAAAACAAATGATATCTTAAATAGGCATAAATTCATTAATAAAGTACAATAGGCACAACAATGTACACGTTTAATAAATGCACTGATGAAAGTGTTGATGACTTGGGGTTTTATGGAATACTGTCTTACTCTGTATTCAATCATTCTTATTTTCAATTGTTATGGCGTCGTTATTTGCAGCAAAGCTCGAGGGGATAGTGGTTCGAACCCTGCCACCGGCGAAGTTGAACCAAGGGCATCGTCCTAGCCCTCCGATAGGGGAGAGTTTGTGACGTTAAACCATCATGACCATCAGCAAACAAATTTTGGTTCTGGTCTTCTGGGGTTTACAAAAATTCCTTATTTATCAATTAAGTTATTAGTTCTAGGAATTATAGTCTTTCTCGTAGGTGCTGGTGGTCCATAAGTTGCTTCCAAGAGTCTGCAAATTTCAATGATGTCGTCTGTTTTAGCAAATAATCTCATACATTGAGGACGTTTCTCCAAGCTTAGAAAAAAAGCTATTCCATAGCTGTCCAAGTTGTAAAAGAGAGAGAGAAAGAGAGAGGGGGAAAGAGAAAGAGAGAGGGAGAAAGAGAAAGAGAGAAGCTGTTAAATAACCAAGTGATGGTTCAGCATAAAAGAGAGAGAGAGAGAGAGAGAGAGAGCTGTTAAATAACCAAGTGATGGTTCAGCATAAAAAAGAGAGAGAGAGAGAGAGAGCTGTTAAATAACCAAGTGATGGTTCAGCATAAAAGAGAGAGAGAGAGAGAGCTGTTAAATAACCAAGTGATGGTTCAGCAAGGACCACAGCAATATTGATAAATAAAGCACTAAAAACAAAAGCTTAGAAAAGCTATTTCATAGCTCTCCAAGTTCTAGAAAATAAATAAATAAATAAATAAATGTTAAATAGCCAAATGACGGTTCCACAAGGACCACAGCAATATTGATAAATAAAACACTAAAAACAAAAGCTTAGAAAAGCTATTCCATAGCTCTCAAAGTTCTAAAAAAAAGTTGTTAGATAGCCAATTGATGGTTCCACAAGGACCACAGCAATATTGATAAATAAAACACCAAAACAAAAACAATAAAATGAAATAGGCATGTTACGAAATATGTATATACGCATAAATTTATTTCGTGCAATCTCTTCTTTAGAAAAAGTGAAACGAGTGTTTCGGGACGCTCGTATACAATTTGAATCAATTTCAGAGTCGAAAAACTATATATTTTCTAAAAGTTTTTACCTACGTGTCATAAGTCTTCTTCATCGCGAAGGCAGCAGGTGCCATTGGAAGGCCTTAGTATGCACTTCGGAAGATCTAAGAGAGAGAAATTGGCCGGCTAATTTCTCAGACTTAAAAAAAAAAAAAAAAAAAAAAAAAAAAAAAAAAAAAAAAAAAAAAAAATCGAAGGAAAGTTGGAAAAAAATATTTTGCCAAAGTTCTACACGCTCACTGTTTATGCCTTCCGAAGTTTGAAACATCTGATACCTGTACCATTTATTACGAATTTTATAGTTTTTTTTTCTTCTATTTTCGGCCACTGTGAATGTATGGATCTGTGAAGGAAAAATGGTTATGTGCTTTTCATGATATATATTTTTTTTGTCAACAATTTGCTTGTATTCCACTTCTTTTGGCCCATACTTTTCTTCTACTTCTACTTTTATCTATTTTACTTTTACTTTTTTAACTTTTACTTCTTTTACTTCTACTTCTACTTCTACTTCTTTTATTTCTTCTACTTTTTCTACTTTTTCTTCTTTTTCTTCTCTTTACTCCTTTTCTTTTCCTCCTTATTCCTCCTCCTTTATTCCTCCTCCTTTATTCCTCTTCCTTTATTCCTCTTCCTTTATTCCTCTTCCTTACTCCTCCTCACCCTTTTCTCCTCCTTACTCCTCCTTCTCCCTTCTCCTCCTCCTCCCCCTTCTCCTCCTCCTCCTCCTTATTCCTCCCCCCTTACTCCTCCTCCTCCTCCTTACTCATCTTTCTACCCAATCTTCTCCTATTCCTGATTGTCTCCTCCTTTCTCTCCTCTTTCCTTACTTTTTCATTCTCTTTCTAGTAATTCTTCTTTTTCTTCTTCTTACTCCTTTGTTCGTCTTTATTATCACTCTTTATTATCATTCTCATTATTCTCACTTCCCACCTCCTCTTTCTCCATCTTGTTCTCTTCCTTCTAATATTTCTCTTCTTTCTCCTCTTCTTCCTCTTCCTCCTCCTGTTTCTCTTCTTCCTTTTAAATCTCGTCTACCTCTTATTGTCTTTCTTAACTTCCCCCTCCTTTTTATCACCCTCCCATTTCCTCCTCCTCCTCCTCCTCCTCCTCCTTCTTCTTCTTCTTCTTCTTCTCCTCCCCTCCTCCTCCTCTTTTCTCTTACATCTCGTCTTTCTCAACTACCCCCCTCCTCCTTATTACCACTCCCAATTCCTCCTCCTCTTCCTCCTCACCTTCCTTCTCACCTCCTCCTCCCTCTCTCTTCCTCCTCCCCTCTCTATCTCTTCCTCCTCTTCTTCCTCTTTCTCCTCTTCTTCCTCTTCTTCCTCTTCCTCCTCGTTTAGGTGCTTAAGTATACAAACTCCTCCTCCTCCTCCTCCTCCTCCTCCTCCTCCCATCTGCTTATTGCCCTCCTTTCAAGCATTCTCTTCTATCATTGTCCCACCTCTCCCATGTACTTGTTGATGATATCTTGAATTCTCACTCCTATTCTCCTTTATCTCAGTTATCTCATATTTCTCAATTCTCATGACATTAATTCCCCATTTCTCTTCCAAATTTCTCATTTTGACAGATGACGCCTAAATATTCCATTTCGGCTTAATTTTTTTTTTCCTTTTTTTTTTTTTTAATTTCTTTTCTCGTTTTCTTCTTCGTTGATTGCGTTCCTCCCCTGAGGAGTCTTGTTAAACTGACATTGCTGAAGAATTCAATTAATCTGATCAATATGTCTTCCTATCTTTCAAGACTTCACCAAATCTTTCTTTTAGCTTCTGGACTCTTTGGTTCTTCTCGTCCTTCTCCTCCTCCCCCTTCCTGTTCATACTCTTCTTCTTTTTCTTGTACTCTTTCTCCCTTATCCCCATCCTCCTCTTCCCCATCCTCCTCTTTCCCATCCTCCTCTTTCCCATCCTCCTCTTTCATCTCCTTCCTGTCCATTCTCTTCTTCTCTTCCTTGTCCTCTTTCTTATTCTCATAATCTTCTTATCTACTGTCTCCTCTTCCCCATCCTCCTTATCCCCATCCTCCTCTTCCCCATCCTCCTCTTCCCCATCCTCCTCTTCCCCATCCTCCTCTTCCCCATCCTCCTCTTCCCCATCCTCCTCTTCCCCATCCTCCTCTTCCCCATCCTCTTTCTTATCCTCCTCTTCCTTCTGGTCCCTCTCCTTCCTGTTCATACTCTTCTTCCTCTTCTCTTCCTTGTACTCTCTCTTCGCCTTATACTCTTCTTCTATATTGTCTCCTCCTCTTCCCCATCCTTCTCTTTCTTCTCCTTCTTCCAGTTCATACTCTTCTTCTCTTCTTTGTACCCCTCCTCGTACTCTTCTTCCTCTTAATTGTCTCCTCCTCTTCCCCATCCTCCTCCTTCCTTCTGCTCCTTCTCCTTCCTGTTCATACTCTTCTTCTTCTCTTCCTTTTACTCCTTCTCTTTATACTCTTCTTTCTCTCTACTATCTCCTCTTCTCCATCCTCCTCCTTCTCTTTGTTTTCTCCTTCTTTCTTCTTCTTCTCTTATTTCTTCTCTTCGTTTTTTTTTTCCTTTCCACGTAATTCCTATTCATTTTCCTCCTGTCCCTTCTCCCTCTTCTCCTCATCTTTCTTTTCCTCTTCCTCTTGTTCCCCCTCCTCCTCCTCTTCTTCCCCCTCCGTTTTCTACTCCTCCTCCCCCCTCTCCGTCTCCTACTCCTCCTCCCCTCCGTTTCCTCCTCCTCTCCCCCTCCGTTTCCTCATCTTCCTCCCCCTCCTCCTCCTCTCCTCCTCCCCTCCTCCTCCTCCTCTCCTCCCCTCCTCCTCCTCCTCTCCTCCCCTCCTCCTCCTCCCCTCCTCCTCCCCCTCCTCCTCCCCTCCTCCTCCCCTCCTCCTCCTCCCCCTCCTCCCCTCCTCCTCCCCCTCCTCCCCTCCTCCTCCCCCTCCTCCTCCTCCCCCTCCTCCTCCCCCTCCCCCTCCTCCGCCTCCTCCTCCTCCCCCTCCTCCTCCCCTCCTCCCCCTCCTCCTCCCCCTCCTCCTTCTCCTACTTCCCCTACTTCCCCTCCTCCCCCTACTTCCCCTCCTCCCCTTCCTACTTCCCATCCTCCTCCTCCTCCTCCTCCACTTCCGTTTCCTCCTCTTCCTATCCCTCCGTTTCCTCCTCTCCTCATCCACTCCTTTGCTACTCCTCCTCCCCCTACATTCCTTCTCCTCTTTCTCGATCTGCCTCCTCCTTGTTTCCCCTTCTCAAATTCCTCCTCCTCTTTAACTCTTCCTTACTTTTATTCCTTCCTTCCTCTCTATCTTCTTTCCATCCCTGTCCTCATCTTCCTTCTCCTCTTTCTGAACCTGATTCTTTGATCCACATTGTCGTTCGTGCTCTCTTATACCTATTTTTCATTACTCTTGTGTACTTTGTACCCTTCTCTCTTTCTCTATTTCTTGTCTCGTTTCTCGTGTTTCTCGTTCTCGTAATGCTTCTTCTCCGTTTTCTTCTCCGTTTTCTTTTCCGTTTTCTTCTCCGTTTTCTTCTCTGTTTTCTTCTCCATTTTCTTCTTCGTTTTCTTCTCCGTTTTCTTTTCCGTTTTCTTCTCATTTCTCGAACCTTTCCTTTAGTCTCCTTTGTTTTGATGTTCCTACCTGTTATTTCTCATTCCTTGTCTTTTATCTCCGTCTCGCGTTTATTCCATCTTCTCTCTTCCTTCTTGTCACTCCATTCCTCTCTTTGAGTTCGACTTTTCTTTGGTGAAGTTCGTGTTTATCTTCATTTGTTTGTTCATTTGTTTTCTATTTGTTTTTTGTTTTTGTTTTGGTGGGGGAGGAGGTTAATTTTGACTTATGTTTTGTTAGCTTTCTACAGCCTCTTTTTTTTTTTTTTTTTTTTTACTTTTTTTTGCGCCCATTTTTTTGTTACAATCGTCGTCGTCGTAGGCATCGTCGTCATCGTTGCCATTGTCGTCGTCTTCTTCTTCGTCTTCACCATCACCGCCATCACCACCATCTCCACCACCATCACTATCACCGTCACCACCACTATCACCACCATCATCATAACCAACACCATCACCACCATCATCACCAAAATCATCACCAACATCACCATCACCACCACCACTATCACCACCATCACCATCACCACCACCATCACCACCATTACTACCATCACCATCATTACCACCATCACCACCATCATTACCACCATCACCACCATCATTACCACCACCAATATCATCACCACCATCACCATTACCACCATCATTACCACCATCACCACCAACAACATCACCACCATCATTACCATCACCACCACCACCACCATCATCATCATCATCATCATCATCATCATCATCATCATCATCATCATCATCATCATCATCATCATCATCATCATCATCATCATCATCATCATCAACATCATCATCATCATCATCATCATCATCATCATCATCATCACCACCATCATCATCATCATCACCATTACCATCACCACCATCATCATCATCATCACCATTACCATCACCACCATCATTATCATCACCATTACCATCACCACCATCATTATCATCACCTAATTCTGCCTCTGCTTCTACCTCTATCTCTACCTCTACCTAGAGCTAACTCTACATTTACGCCTACATCTACGTCTACTTCTACTTTTAGTTTTTCTAATTGTACTCTTTCTACTACTTTATCATCTACTACTTTATTCTCTACTTCCACTTCATCTTTTACTTCAACTTCATCTACTTTTTCTATTTCATCTACTTATTTTACATTTTTCTTTTACTTCTATTTCTACTCCTGCTTCTGCTTCTACTTCTACTTCTAGTTCTTCTACTACTTCTAGTTCTACTTCAACCTCTTATTCTTTTTATTTATTTAGTTATTATTTTTTCTATTTCCTCTTTCCCCTCTCCTCCTGCTCATCAATATCATCATTATTTTTATCCATCTTTACTTTGCTCTTAATCTTTAAGCTCATACTCTTTATCCTCTTCATTCTCTTTATCCATTTTAGCCTCTTTATCCTCTAATACCTCTATAGCCTCTAATACCTCTATATCCTCTTTATCCTCTTTATCCATTTTATCCTCTTTATCCTCTATATCCTCTTCATCCTCTTCATCCTCCTTATCCTATTTATCCTCGTTATCTTTATCCTCTTCATCTTCTTCATCCTCTTTATCCTCCTTATCCTCCTTATCCTGCTTATCCTCCTTATACTTCTTATCCTCCTTATCCTCTATATACTCTAATCCTCTCTATCCTCTTTATCCTCTTTACTCCCTGTACCCTTTTTACCCTCTTTATTCTCTTAATTTCTTTATTTTCTTTGTCTTTATTTTCTTTATTCTCTTTATTTTCTTTATCCTCTTTATCCTCTCCATCCTCTTTATTCTCTTTATCCTCTCCATCCCCTTTATCCTCTTTGTCCACTTCCTCTTAGTTTCCACCTTCATCATGGTCCTCCTCTTTGTCTTCATCATCACTTTCATGACCATCCTTTTATTTTCTCTTATTTTTTTCCTCATTTTCTTCTTTTTGGGTGACATCATCCTGTCCACATCGATCTCTCCGACGCCATATTCTCCAGCCGCTCTCCCCCTCTCCCTCTCCCCCTCCCCCCTCCCCCTCTCCCCCTCTCCCCCCTCTCCCCCTCCCCCTCTCCCCCTCCCCCTCTCACCCTCCCCCTCTCCCCCTCTCACCCTCCCCTCTCACCCTCACCTCTCACCCTCACCCTCTCACCCTCGTTCTTTTCGTCTGTCTGCTTGCCTCGTTACCTATCGGCCTCTGTACCTTTCTGTCTGTCCCTCTGTTTATATGTCTGTCTGTCTGTGTCTGTCTGTCTCTGTCTCTCTCTCTCCCTCTCTCTCTCTCTCTCTCTCTCTCTCTCTCTCTCTCTCTCTCTCTCTATATATATATATATATATATATATATATATATATATATAATATCTGACCTTCGTTTCATTCTCTATTTCTCTCTCTTTTTGTCTGTTTCTTTCTGTATATCTATCTGTATATCTATCTTTCCCTTCCCGTTTAACTCTTTCTTCCTTTCTCCTTTTATTCCTTCTTTCCTTTCCATTGTTCACAAGAATTAAACTAACTGAATTAATTTGGTTGTAATTAGACTGCAAGGTGGGCCACATTAACGAGGAGGTTAATAGAGATTGGTTTAATAGTTCAACTCTCTGAAAGTGGCTGTCAGAAGGAAGTATAAAAAATTTGGGGCCAGACAATAAAAAAAAAAATAATAATAAATAAATAAATAAAAATATAAAACAATAAAATAATATCATAAGATCGTAAGATAATAATGTAATCAAAATAAATAAAACAAGAAAACAAAACAAAAAACAAAAATAAAATAAAATAAAACAAAATCCTGGCTGTTTTTCTTTGTTGTGATTTTTCGTTTTTTGTTTTCTTTCGTGCTCACCACTCTCCTTCTTTTCTCCACTTTACTCTTCTCCTCCTCCGCTTTCACTTTCTCATCATTACATATCTAATCTTTTCGTCAACGCTGGAAGCTCTCGGGCAGTCATTTCCCCTCTCCCATCTTTCCAACGCACGGACACACACACACACACACACACACACACACACACACACACACACACACACACACACACACACACGGACATATACACACACACGGACACACGGGCATACGGACACACACACACGGACATATACACATACACGGACATATACACACACACGGACATATACACACACACGGACATATACACACACACGGACATATACACACACACGGACATATACACACACACGGACATATACACACACACGGACATATACACATACGGAGATATACACACACACACACACACACACACACACACACACACACACACACACACACACACACACACACACACACACACACACACACACACACACACACACACACACACACACACACACACACACACACCACACACGTACACACACAGACGAACGCACACGTAAACCTAGGACCCAAGGATACAAAGGACAAAAAATAAAGGTCAGAGAGGAGGTCATTTTATTTGATATTACGGGGGACGGGGAGCAAATCTCAAGGGGGCTAAATCTCCAGGGGGGGGGGTTAAACATTACCGTGAAGGCTGGGGGGGAAGGGGGGGCGGAATCTCCCCTCTTGTTGTAGTCTTGGTCCATCTTCGCCTCCTTTCCAGCACTCTTATCTCTCTTACTCTCACTCTCGTTCTATCAGTATTACTCTCGCTCTCGCTCTCTCTCACTCTCGTTCTCACTCTCGTTCTCACTATCACTCTCGCTCTTGCTCTCGTTCTCGCTTTCGTTCTCACCCTCGTTCTCACCCGTTCTCACTCTCACTCTTGTTCTTATTCTTGTTCACTCTCACTCTCATTCTCACTCTCGCTCTCATTCTCACTCTTGCTCTCGCTCTCTTTCACTCTCCCTCTGTCTCCTGTCTATGTCTGTCTCTGTCTCACTCTCACTGTCTCACTCTCTCACTCTGTTTCTCTCACGTTGTTACTTTTGATCTCGTTCTCATTCTTTCACTCTCACTCACTCTCACCCGCCTTCTCCTGACTTTCATTTAGTGTGTCCTTCAGTTGTCCAACATGGTTGGGATTCTGTTACAATCACTTCCTTCCCTTTCCCCCTCACTTTACCCTCCTCCTCCTCCTCCTCCTCCTCCTCCTCCTCCTCCTCCTCTCCTCCTCTTTCTCGTCCCTCTCCTCCTCCTCTTCGCTCTCCTCCTCTTTTTTCCAATTTTCCTTATTTTTGTCTTCGTCCGTTTTTCCCTATTCTTCTTCCTCTTCTTCCTCCTCCTCCTCCCCCTTCCTCATCTTCCTCATCTTCTACCTCTTCTTTCCCTCCTCATCCTTCTTCTTTTTCTCCTCCTCTGCCTCCCCTCTTCCTCCTCCTCCTCCTCCTCCTCCTCCTCCTCCTCCTCCTCCTCCTCCTTTTTATCCTCCATCCCTTCTCTCTCCTTTTTCTTTTTATTCCTTTATTTTCTTCACGGTCCCTTCATCTCATTTTTCTGCTGTTACTCCTCTTCGCCATTGTCCTCCTCCTTGTCCTCCTCCTTGTCCTCCTCCTTGTCCTACCCCCACCATCTTGATCACCGTTTCCAGAGTTCACTTCACTTCTCTTCTTTTTCTCTTTTGTTTTTCTTTTCTCCCCACCATTAACTCCTCCTACACTTCGTCTTCTAATCCTCCTTCACCACCTCTTCTTTTGTCTGCTCCTGTTTCCCTTTCTCATCTTCTCAACCTTCTCTATCTTTCCCTTTCCCTTTCCCTTTTCTTCCTTTTCTTTATTCTCCTGATTTTCTTTCTTGCTCACCATCCCAGTGTTTTTACTTTTCCTCTTCCTCTTCCTCCTCCGCCTTCTCCTCAGCCTACTCCTCCTCCTCCTCCTTCTCCTCCCCTTCTCCTCCTCCTTCTCCTCCTCCTGCTCCTCCTATTCCTCCTCCTCCGGCTCCTCCTATTCCTCCTCCTCTTCCTCCTCCTCCTCCTCCTCCTCCTCGGCCTTCTCCTCCTCCTCCTCCCCTCCTCCCCTCCTCCTCCTTCCCTCCTCCCCCTTCCCTCCTCCCCCCTCCTCCTCCTCCCCTCCTCCTCCTCCCCTCCTCCTCCTCCCCTCCTCCTCCTTCCCTCCTCTTCCTCCTCCTCCTCCTCCTCCTCCTATTCTTAATATTTCTCTTCCTCTTTCTTTTAGTACTTTTCCTTCTCTTCCTTCTCGTCTTACTCTTCCTTCTTCTCTTCCACCTGCTCAACCTGTATTTCCTCATTCCTCTTCTCCTCCTCCTCATCCTCCCCCTCCTCTTCCTCCTTCTCTTCCTCCCCTTTCTCCTCCTCCTCCCACAATTGCTTAGCCATACAAACCTGTGTAAAGGTTGAGGATATTGAAAGATTTCTGCTTTATCCTCTTCTTGTATCGGATGAGGTCCCAGCGTCGGCTTCTCTCTGTGTTCTCAACGTCCGAATCGCCTTTGGCTCATCCAGCAGGTGGCCGTGGTTCCGCTCCTAGTGACAACACCAGCAGCTATGAACGATTCACTGGTAGAGTCTGTTTACGTTTCCAGAAGACAGACTTTCATCCTATCGAAGTCTCATCGAAGTCCCATCGATGTCTTCGTTCTCGACCAAGAGGTCCGACGTCTCATCAAAGTTCCATTGGAACCGTGGTTCCTCTCCTAGTGATAGCACCAGCAGCTGTGAGCGATTCACTGGTAGAGTCTGTTTACGTTTCCAGAAGACAGACTTTCATCCTATCGAAGTCTCATCGAAGTCCCATCGATGTCTTCGTTCTCGACCAAGAGGTCCGCCCTCTCATCAAAGTTCCATTGGATCTCCTAGTGATAGCACCAGCAGCTGTGAGCGAGTCCCTGGTAGTCTGTTTACGTTTCCAGAAGACAGACTTTCATCCTATGGAAGTCTCATCGAAGTCCCATCGATGTCTTCGTTCTCGACCAAGAGGTCCGACCTCTCATCAAAGTTCCATTGGAGTCTCTAGTCCTGCCTGGAAGGACCAAGAGGTTCTCGAGGTCCTTCTTAACCTTTTGTTTTGTTCTTGGTTATCGTCCTCGGCTTCCTTCTTCCTTGTCTTCATCTTAATCTTTTTTATTTTCTATTACTTTTCTATTCCAGTGGTGTCTCTCTATTTCCTTCTCTCCGTTTTCTGTACTTCTTTAGTTATGTTCTACTTCTTGTTTATCGTCTTCGGCTTTCTTCTCCCTTGTCTTCATCTTAATCATATATTCTTTTTTTATTTTCTATCCTACTGTTCTATCTCCATATCCTTCTCCCCGTTTTCCGAACTTCTTTAGTTATGTTCTTGTATATACATACCAAGGGCTCTTTCCCCCTTACACGGGAGATAGCCAAAAACAAAGGCATAGAAACCACTCACTCATTCCATCCCCTGCATAATCCACTCCCCTCTACCTTCTTCCTTCCCTCTTATCTTGGCACCTTGTACTTCTTGTTTATCGTCCTCGTCTTCCTTCTTCTTTGTCTTCATCTTAATATTTTCTATTTTTCTATTCCTTTTCTATTCCAGTAGTCTCTCTATTCTTCTCTCCATTTTCCGCACTTCTTTAGCTATGCTCCTGTACTTCTCATCCTTATTTTCTTCCTTTTATTCATCTCATTTTTCCAACATCGTCTTTTTCTTTCTTTTTTCATTTTGACTTGTATCCTTCTATTTTAGTCTACCTCTGGTCTCTGATATTCGTCTTTTTCTTCATACGAGTTTTCTTAATTCCTCGCCCCCTCGTCAAAAATTTGTTTCTTCTCTTTCATACGTTTTCCTTTTCACTCTTACACTCCTATTTCCTTGTCACTCCCACTCCCACACCCAATCTCATATATCCCCCATTCCCACACCTCCCTCACTCCCACTCCCTTTCCCACGCACCTCCCCCTACACCTCCCCCTACACCTACACCTCCCCCTACACCTACACCTCCCCCTACACCTACACCCCCTACACCTACACCTCCCCCTACACCTACACCTCCCCCTACACCTACACCTTCCCCTACACCTACACCTTCCCCTACACCTACACCTTCCCCTACACCTACACCTTCCCCTACACCTACACCTTCCCCTACACCTACACCTTCCCCTACACCTACACCTCCCCCTAACACCTACACCTTCCCCTACACCTACACCTTCCCCTACACCTACACCTTCCCCTACACCTACACCTCGCCTCCCCATACACCTCGCCTCCCCATACACCTCCCCTACACCTACAACTCCCCCTACACCTACACATACACCTCCCCCTCCCCTACACCTACACCTCCCCCTACACCTCCCTCACACCTCTCCTACT
>NC_134820.1:25874636-25899636 GCF_046742065.1 Oratosquilla oratoria | reverse complement strand
TGCGTAGTCTGTGGGGATAGGGGTGTCTGGGAAATGAATAAAAGGGAATTAAGCCACATGACTCTAAAGAGGTTAATTGAGAACTACTTGACATCCGAGCGAGTGCCTCGAGAGAATTATTATAATAGCCTGGAGGGACGGGATGAGGGCGGGAAAGGGAGAAAGGACAAAAAAGGACATCCATATATGTCTCTCCCCTCCCTCCCTCCCTCTCCCGTCACCCTCTCCTTCCTTCCTTTCTTCCTCTCTGTTCTCATCGTTGTCCTCATCTTCATTCCAAACACTCAGTAAGTTTTTCTTTGTCCCCTTCTAGCATCTTCTTTACTTTCTTTATCAATGTTTTATCCCTTCGAGTTCCTTTCATCCATCCTGCCCTTCTCCATCTCTTCTTCTTCCTCTTTCCCTCCTTCCTCCTCTTTCCCTCCTTCCTCCTCCTCCCTCCTCCTCCCTCCTCCTCCTCCCTCCTCCTCCCTCCTCCTCCTTCCTCCTCCTCCCTCCTCCTTCCTCCTCCTCCTTACCTTCTCTCGCCTTTTTTTTTTTTTTTTTTTTTTCTCGAGTTCCTCCTTCCTATGGACCACCATCCTTTGATTCTCTAGATTTCTTCTTCCCCTTCTTCTTCTACTCTTATTTCCTCTTTTACTCTTTCCTTTCGTCGCTTCCCTTCCTCCCTCTTTCTTTTCCTCGCTTCCCTTCCTCCCTCTTTCTTTTCGACAATTATCCTTCCGTTCTGGCTTTTACCTTTTTCCTCCCTCTCTTATCCTTCTTCCATCCTTCTCTTCCACTTCTCCATTCTCATTATTTTCCTCCCTCGTTCTTCTCACCTCTTCCTCCCTCCCTACCTTCCTTCATTCCTTCCTTCCTTCCTTCCTTCCTTCCTTCCTATCCCTCCTAGTACTGTTCTTCCATCAATCTGCTACCTCTCCATTGTCTTTCTTCCTCACACTCCTTCTCTCCCTCCCACCCTTCTTCTCTCCCTCCCTCCCACCCTCCTTCCCTCCCTCCCTTCCTCCCTCCCTTCCTCCCTCCCTTCCTCCCTACCTACCTACCTACCTCTCCCTTCATTGCCCTCCTTTACCCTCCCCTTTTCCTCCCTCTCATACTTTTCCTACTTTGACCTCCGTCCTAATGACTTTCCTCCATCCATTCTCCACATTTCCATTCTCCCTCTCTCCCTCCATCCCTCCCTCCCTTCCTCCCCCCGCCCTAATCCCTCTTCCTTCATTGCCCTCCTTTACCCTCCCCTTCTCCTCCCTCCTCCTTACTTTCCTTTCTTTGACCTCCTAATGACTTTCCTCCATCCATCCTCCACATCTTCATCCTCTCTCTCTCTCTCTCTCTCTCTCTCTTCTTCTCCTTCTCCTTCTTCTCCTTCTCCTTCTCCTTCTTCTTCTTCTCCTTCTCCTTCTCCTTCTTCTTCTTCTTCTTCTTCTTCTTCTTCTTCTTCTTCTTCTTCTTCTTCTTCTTCTTCTTCTTCTTCTTCTTCTTCTTCTTCTTCTTCTTCTTCTTCTTCTTCTTCTTCTTCTTCTTCTTCTTCTTCTTCTTCTTCTTCTTCTTCTTCACTCACTCACTCACTCACTCACTCACTCACTCACTCACTCACTCACTCACTCACTCACTCTCTTTCCTCACTCTCTCCCACGTTCCCTGCTACCTTACTTTCTTCAAACCTCCCTAGCAGTGACCTTCCTCCATTCATCTTCCACCCTCTCATCCACCGTCCTTCTTCCTCCACCCCCACTCTTCCTCCACCTCCATTCTTCCTCTCTTCCTTCAGCGGAGAAATATTAATCTGGGCCTCGCGGACGCTTTCTTGGTCTTGCTCCGATCCTTGGCCAGGTCGCCATTTGCATCATTTTTCATCATTCTTCTCGTCCTTCTCTAATTTCGTATCCAGAAAAGGCCAAGGTGGGTGGGGGGGATAGAGGAGGAGGGAAAGGGGGGAGGGAGGGGGGCAGGGAGAGGAGGAGGGGGGGAGATTGGATGCTATCTTGCTTAATTTTTCATTCATAATCAGACTCCCATTTCCCAAGTATATAGATCTCTTTTCCATACCTCGAGTCGCCATTGTCTTTATCTCTTTGGGTACTTGAGGTGTTCCAAAAATTCTTTTGCGTTATTTGTACAATATATAACTTTCTTTTTTCTTTTTATTCTTTAATCACTTACCTTTACGTTAGATGCCTTTGATTCGTTTTCCCTATTTGTTTGTCATTTCTTATCATTATTTGTATCAAAAAAGAGAAAATATCGTATGGAATATAATATAATTTAATAGAATATTTTGCATCAAAGAACCCTGAGACTTTAGTATCAACTCTTTAGCCGTGGGAAACTTCCGTTTGGTGAATAGAATCCTTTGGTGTCAGCCAGAATAGATTGATAATTTACGTTCACGGTGCACAAGTTGAAGACTTGTGATAAGTGTCTCCATGAAGAGCACTTCGGCAAATAGATAAGACGTGGAAGCCCCAAAGAACGACGGACGTGACATAGTCTAGGTCGCCCTCAGAGGTGTTCTCTTAGCTTAAGTGGTTCCCAACCTTTTTTTTTTCAGTTTTACAATTATACGTACTAAGTTAACCTTAATCCTAATGCCGGGTACCATGATGTTTTCTTGATTTTATTTTATTCTATTTTATTTTTAATTTTTTTGTCAGCCCTCCATTACCCCCGAAATTTGTTATCTCCCCCCCCCAGGGGGTAATTTACCCACAGTTTGGGAACCACTGCCTTAGCTGGACAGAATCGGTCAGGTTAATAAGGACAAATTTTCAAGAAAGGACCACTTGAGTTTAATAGTTTTTTTTTAATCCACTGGGGTTTTGCTCAGGTTTTTTGGTAATACGATTCCTTCGTGGTGGTCGCCCTCTCTCTTTTTTTCTGTCTTTCTGTCTCTAAGTCTCTGTCTCTCTGCCTGTCTCTATCTGTCTCTGTCTCTGTGTCTGTTTTTCTGCTTCTCTGCCTCTGCCTCTCTCTGCCTCTATTTGCCTCTCTCTGCCTCTATTTGCCTCTCTCTGCCTCTGCCTCTCTGCCTCTGCCTCTCTCTGCCTCTAGTTCTCTCTCTCTCTCTCTCTCTCTCTCTCTCTCTCTCTCTTTTCCCCTTTTCCCCTTTTCCCCTTTTCCTTTTTTCCTCTTTTCTTTTCCTCTTTTCCTCTTTTCTTTTCCTCTTTTCCTCTTTTCTCTTTCTCTCTCTCTCTCTCTCTCTCTCTTTCTCTCTCCCTCTCTCTCTCGTGCTCGCCTGGCTCCACCGCCCTCCATAGACTTTTGTAGTTCTACATTGGTTGGAGGCGTTGGAGATAAAATATTCGTGGCTTCTGGTCTTTATTGTGTCGCCTCCGAGACTGGTGCTTTCCACCAACGGATGTGACGAAGAAAATAGTGCCGCTTGCCAAGAATATCTTATAACTTGTAATTCTAACATCTTCTGTTTATTTACATCTATATACATTATGGAACTGAGTATGGATACTCTGTATTTACTTTAACTCTTTATACATCTTTGGATCTAACAAGTGATGAAGTTACGCTAGCGGCTATCGTATGGTAACGTTGTATGTCCGACTCACCGGATGCAGGTGTCTTGACGGTTGATTTCTGAGGTCAAACCAAACTGACCGCGGGTCACATCACACAATAGGTGGTCCGTTGCTATTCCCAGGATCTGACGTAGAGTAGCTAATGCATGCGCGTGCGCATATGCACACTAGCATAGAAAGTATCATTGACACTCAATCTAAAGGTATTTCTTGCAACACTAATCTTCCCTAAGAAATCCCTCGTGGAAGGTCATCGCTCTTTTTTTAACACCATCATGCCCGTGGCTTCTCTTCGGCTAAATAAATTTGTCTAGTATCAGCTAGAATAAGGCCTTCAAAGTGTAGCATGGATACACACAGGTCTTTTCGTGTCTAGTTTTACTTCAATTGAATAGATTTGACTGGTTCTAGTCAGAGGCAAATTAGGAAAGCTTAGTATAAACACAACTACGTTTATCGATACTCTTGGCCAAAGTTCGCCATCAGGAGAATGTCATAGTCATATCTTAGATAAAAAGAAGCTTTCCTAGTGCTTCATGAGTACCAATGGGTCGTCTCTTTCTGGAACTTCGCTGTCTGTTTCCGCGCAAATATCTACCTCTCTTTTACTCGTTTTGTTTACAAACGTGTCCTTTCTTTGAGCATAAATAGCTTTTGTGTTTCTGAAACTTCGTTGAAGGTTTCTGCAGTATGGATAAACCCTTTTATTCTTTTGTTCACAAATGTGTTTTGTTTACAAATGTGTCCTTTCTTTGAGCATAAATAGCTTTTGTGTTTCTGGAACTTCGTTGAAGGTTTCTGCAGTATGGAAGAACACTTTCATTCTTTTGTTCACTAATGTATTTTGTTTACAAATGTGTCCTTTCTTTGAGCATAAATAGCTTTTGTGTTTCTGGAACTTCGATGAAGGTTTCTGCAGTATGGAAAAACCTTTTCATTCTTTTGTTCACAAATATGTTTTGTTTACAAACGTGTCCTTTCTTTGAGCATAAATAGCTTTTGTGTTTCTGGAACTTCGTTGAAGGTTTCTGCAGTATGGACCAACCCTTTCATTCTGTTGTTTACAAATGTGTTTCGTCTTCGAGTTTGATGACTTGTCCTTTCTGGTGCTAATTACCAGACGGACATTTGGCCACTTTTTGTTGTGTATTTCTCGATCACAAGGTATTGTTTGCAACCTAAAGTTGAGGTGCAACGCAACTAGCTTATGACCTTTCGCTCATTTCTGAATGAAGCAAAATGAAACTGCTCATTTCTGAATGAAGCAAAATGAAACTGGTGGTCTTTTGATGACTCAAACAATGGAAATAAAAATCAACATAAATATCCCCTTTTCTTAAAGAATATATTAAAAAAAATCCATAACTTGATAATGATCTAAACTGGAAATTACTATTCTATTTTTCTAAATCAGATTCCATAATGTCCGATATTCTAGGTCTTTTGACGACTCAAACAATGGGAACAAAAATCAACTCACATATCCCCTTTTCTTAAAGAATATATTTTAAAAAATCCATAACTTGATAATGATCTGAACTGTAAATTACTATCTTATTTTTCTAAACCAGATTCCAGAGGTATTCTAGGTCCTAAAAGGTTCTTAACTCCATTCAGTTGCTGGAATCCAACCTTTTATGTATAGGATAGGATTACACGCTGTGTGCCACTGAGGAAATCTATAATTGGTACTTTTTCATCTAGATTGCTTACCTTAGTTGTCCACTACGTTTCACTCAACGTTACAATGTTGCAATAATGACGTGCTCTGACAGAAGACCTTTTGGTCCATAAAGGTGCTGGCAAAGAAAAAAAAAATCTTTTTGTATATCCATTTGGGGTATAGTCAGAATCTTTCCCTAAAGGTTAATATGCCCCCTTTTTTTTTTTTTTTTTTTTTTTTTAAACAAAGACAGGAAACCAAAACAGGAAGAGCCTTGAGCTCTCTCCCCATTCATCTCTTCACATAACCTTTTTACGAAGAACAACAAAGGTCTGGGAAACCCAGGAGGACCTTTCTTCCGGGTATATCTACCTGTCTATGACCTCAATTCCAGTAAAAGACGGAAATCAGAATTCCTACCGTGATTTGGTTTCCAGAGAGCTTGAGTTGTTTTCCTCGTTTCTGTAGAAATTGAATTCTGTGGGATTATATGCTTGGGTATCTTTGTATGTTTGTACGTACATGTGTGTGTGTGTGTGTGTGTGTGTGTGTGTGTGTGTGTGTGTGTGTGTGTGTGTCTGTGTCTGTGTGTGTGTGTGTGTGTGTGTGTGTGTGTGTGTGTGTGTGTGTGTGTGTGTGTGTGTGTGTGTGTGTGTGTGTGTGTGTGTGTGTGTGTGTGTGTGTGTGTGTGTGTGTGATTCACCACGGTCTTGGATCACGTGTAGGACTCGTAATCGACAGCTATTTCCCTCCCGGAAGAGATCTCAGAGCTCACGTGTGTGTGTGTGTGTGTGTGTGTGTGTGTGTGTGTGTGTGTGTGTGTGTGATTCACCATGGTCTTGGATCACGTGTAGGACTCGTAATCGACAGCTATTTCTTTCCCGGAAGAGATCTCAGAGCTCACGTGTGTGTGTGTGTGTGTGTGTGTGTGTGTGCGTGCGTGCGTGTGCACGTGTTCGTATATATGTATACGTTCCCTGCGCCCATTCGCTAGCAAGCGGGCGTTTTCCCTGACCATTCTTCATAATATAGAAAATTGAATTTCAAACATATTGTATCGCAAATAGATATTTTCCAACTGAAATAGGAGTAATGCAACTTATTCGGCACGGGGACCAATATGGCCTCTACACGTGGCCCGGAAATTATTTAAATTATTAATATTTGCGCGGCCAATATGAATGTAAACGTCAGTCCTAAATGGCTGTTTGTTAAAATGAAACGCAGGGCAGAGTAAATAGACGATTTCGGAATAAATGTGTTGACACTAGACAAAGATAATAAATATACAATAACATGGAACCAGACCGTAAGTAATTAATCACGCCCAATGTGTGGTTATATATTTTATTTAAGAGACTTAACCGATTTAGATATAAAGGTAGAAATGGAGTTTAATGTGACTAGACAAAATTAGATTAGTAGGCGATTATTTTTAACTAAACTCACTCTTGTCAAATGTGCTCGTATAACTAGGTTAACTGGTTGTCTTAGAAGTGTATTCTAATTTGGTGTAGAAAATTAGAATGATAGAAGTATATACAATTTAGAAATGTGGAAGAAAAGTATTCTAGAACGGATAAAGACTAGGTATTAGGGAAACAGACGAATACAACACCACAAAATAGACAATACACAAATATTGATGTTTTTGTGTCATTATGACATTTGGTAATAAACTCTCCCACTGGGATTCGAACCCTCGCCTGAGCGGCTTGCTTTTTATAAAACGAAGGCACGATGGTACAGCCTTCGTCTTATAAAAAAAAGTCGTCCAGGCGAGGGTTCGAATCCCAGTAGGAGAGTTTATTTCCAAATACTGATGTAATGCCTTGACATAGAATATATTTGGTGTATTGGGTCAAGTAAGTGATTAAAGAGACAGGAGATAGTGGAAGAGGAGGAGGTTGAGGAAGAGGAGGAGGTTGAGGGAGAGAGATAGAGGAAGAGGAGGAGGTTGAGGGAGAGGAAGAGGACGTTGAGAAAGAGGTGGAGGAGGTTGAAGAAAGGAAGGAAGAGGAGATTGTGGAAAGGGAGGAGGAGGTAGTGGAAGGAGAGGAGAACGAGGAGATGGAGGAAGGAGAGGAAGAGGAGATTCAGGAAAGTGGGAGGAGGAAAAGGAAGAGGAGGAAGGGGAAGAGGAGGAGATAGAGAAAGGGGAGGAGAACGAGGAGATGGAAGAAGGAGAGGAAGAGGAGACTGAGGAAGGAGGGGTAGGAGGAAGAGGGAGAGGAGGGAGAGTATGACTAGAAAAATGAGGAGGAGTAGGAGGAGGAAATGGAGGAGGAGAAAGTGGAGAACGAAGATGATCAAGATCATCAGACATACGTTATTCTCTAAACATACAAAAACAAAGTCTTTGGTTTATTTGTCAATTTTCTTATGTAGCAATTAGTTTGATTTTACATAAAAGGTAGTAGAAAGTCGTAAACATGTAAGGCCTGATATAGCGATCAAATATGCCTTACAAAATTACAGAATACAAACACCACTACTCTTTGTATTTGCAGAGATGGCAAATAGCATTACAGAATTCAGAGAAATGATATAGTAATAGATTTAATCGGCACAAAATAATAAAATCATAAATGATAAAACATTACCACAAGGAAGTACATGGAAACTATAGATAGTTGAAATCTACTGTTTAAAAAATAAAATAAAAAAGGCGAAATTAACAATGTTGATTACTTATTTGTTATTTACATTATTATAGTTTTTATTTATTATTTTATTATTATTATTATTATTATTATTATTATTATTTTTTTTTCATCCGACCTAGATATGGATCAAAAGGTCTCCTGTCGGCATGCTCCGCCTTTGTAATCCTTTGTAATCCTTAAGCATTGTCAGACAGCTATGACAATATCAAACGAATATCTCCTGATTTTGTTGCAATGGGTCTTTGCTTTACCTTGATGACCAGTGTAAACATTGCATTTTTCAACACATGCACTCTTTGATGCAAATACTTATCTCAGTCTCACCATCCTACTCCCTTGGTGTGGGAAGTGAGAAACCCCTAGTAGGACAAGCCCCGTCAGCTGCGGTAAGCTTTTTATTATTATTATTATTATTATTATTATTTTTTTTTTTTTTTTTTTTTTTTTTTTTTCTCTCTCTCTCTCTCCGATGTTTGTGTCACCTCGCCGCCTGGTAGCGGGTCCTGTGAATCGAACTCGCGACCACCTGATCATGGGTTCGACCCGGTATCCTCTCGGCTACCCCGCGGTCCTAAATATTTCATATAAAGTCAGAAACCATATTATACACAGTTGGGACTAAAATCCTTATCCAATCCTTTCAAGCCGAAAGCCAACTCGAATTTTTTTTTTTTTTTTTTTTTTTTTTTTTTTTTTTTTTTTTTTAAGCTAATACCATATGATCTTGTTTCAAAATTTCAGTAAGACTTTCAGGCTCGGTGGATTCACGAATATTTTGATCAATTCTTTCATGGTGAGCGATCTCAAGGGAGATGATGCCTCTGGTAGATAGAATCTCCGGAAACGTGACGGCTGAGCGGACAGGGGCGCGATCGTCTGGAGGATATGACGCCTCAAGTAGACGGTTCGAACCCACAGATCAAAGTAATTTCTGGCAAGGGCTTTCATGCCCAGTCACATCGCAGGGCGGGAAACGGTTGAGATGCGAATATATGAATAGAAAAACAAGTTAATAAATATATGTGAAGAAATGCATATATAAAACACACAAATCAAGAAATAAACAAATTGATAAACTAAAATTGAACAGACTGGTATAGGTAGATACGAAAGAAAATATGTAAAGAATGATAAATGAATGCATAATTAAATGAAATAATAAATAAAATAATAAATAAATTAATTAAATTGATAAATGAATAAATAGATGAATAGATGAATGAACAAATAAATATATAAATGAATAAATACAGACACATAAACAAGCAAGTATGTAAACGAACGCATATGTAAATAAGGAAAAAAAAATCACCTCTTCAGCCACTGAGGTGGATTACGTATAATATATACTCTGGGCTGCTCCCAAACACGCTGTGGACATTAATGTTTGCAAAAAGCACATCGACGAAGGCCATATTTCCTTCTTCATTGTAAGAATAGCTCGAAGGGGTGGAGGGGGAGGAGGAGGAGGAAGAGTAGGAGGAAGTTGAGGAGGAGGAGGAGGAGGAGGAAGAGGAGGAGAAAGAGGAAAGGAGGAGAAAGGAAAGGAGGAGAAAGTGGCGTAAGAGTAGGAGGGTGGAGGGGAAGGAGTAGGAGGAGGAAGAGGAGAAGGAGGAAGAGTAGAAGGAGAAGTAGGAAGAAGGAGGAGGAAGAGGAGGTGGAGGTGCGTGTGAAGGAGGAGGAGGACGAAATGTGTCGAGGACATCTTCCATATAGAGGTATGATGCCCATAGATGACGTTTGTGTTGAAATGTCACATTAACGATTTCTGGATGTTAATGCCAAGGGTTGAAGTAGATAGATGAATAAATAAATAAGTAAATGAATTAATAAATCAATTGATAGATGCACATTAATAAATATGAATATAAATAAATAATTAAATAGATAATGAATGAATTAATGAATAGATGAATTAATACATAAAAACAGATATGAAAATAAATGATACGTAAATGAATAATGAATGTAGTTAGATAAGTAGGTAAATATATGAATAGATGAATAAATAAATGAATAGATCATTAAATGAAGAGCTGTATAAATGAATAGATAAATACATATATACGTGCATAATGGAATAATGAATTAATAATTAGGTATGTGAATATAATCAAATGAGCATAAATCTATTTGAATAAATGAATAAAAAATTAAGTGTATGAATAAATAAAGAGAACATTAGAGCAACTTATATCCACCACCATTTCCCTTCGATAGACGATTCAGATTTCATTCGTCGATAAACAAAATCATTTTCGCATCACCACCCTGTTCCCACGAAAGAGAACAACCCGGGGAATGTGGGTCAACCTGATCACCCGTCACTTGGCGCGAGGGATTTGACACCTGCAACGGCCTCGGGGGGGATTTCAACGCCGACAGCTTTATTTGTAAATAAACTCTGGTCGCCTCTGCCATATCGCAAATGAAATATGTGAGAGATTATAGGTAGTGGGTCTGGCATATTTGATAAAGTGAGAGTATTTGTGGAGCCATTACACATAGTGCTCGGGGCTTCAGCGGAGAGGAACGCGTGATGGAACGGGGGTCCTGGGAACGGAAAAATATAGAGAATGGGAAAAGGAAGAGGAACAGGAAAGTTGGAAAGGAAGGAGAATGGGAAGTTGGAAAGGAAGGAGAATGGGAAGGGGTAGAGTGAAGAGGGAGAAGGAAGGGGAATGGAAAGGGGAGAAGGAAGGGAAGAAGGAAGGGGGAGAGGGAAAAGGAAGAAGGAAGGGGAAGGGAAAGAGAAGGGAGATTAGTGAGGGGGAAGGAAAGGAGAAGGAAAGAGGAGATGAAAAGGGAAGCGAGAAGATGGAATGGGAAGGCAAAGGGAAGGAGAAGGGGAAGGGGGAGAAGGAAAGTGAAGGCAAAGGAAATGAAAATGGGAAGGGGGTAGGGAAAAGGGAGAAGGAAAGGGAAGGAAAAAGGAAAGGGAGGGAAAGGAGAATGGGAAGGTGGGAAGAAAAAGTGGAGAGGGAAGAGAGAGTGGAAGAGGGAAGAGATAGTGGAAGAGGTAAGGAAAAGGGAAGTAGATGGGTCCCAGGAAAATAAAGATAAAAAGGAAGAGGAGAAAAGAGAAGATGAGGTAAGAAGTGAGGTGAAAACGAGTAGGAAGAGAAGGCAAAAGAGCAGAAGGAAAAGGGGAAAGAAGGGAAGCAGTAGAGGGAAGTGAGGGGAAACTGAAAGGGAAGACGAGGGGAAACGAATACAAAACGAAGAGGAAAGAATAAGGGAAGGGGAATGAAAAGGGAAGAAGGAAAGTGGAAATGAAAGAGGAAAGGAAGAGGAAATGGGAGAGGAAAGGGAAGAGAAGGAATAGGAAATGGGAGAGGATAGGGAAGAGGAAAGGAAAGAGGAACGGGAAGAGGAAGGGAAAGAGGAGAGGGAAGAAGGGAAAGGAAAGGGGAAGGATAAGGAAAGTAGAAAGGAAAGAAGAGAAGAGGAAGGGGAAAGGGAAATAGGAAAGAGAGATCAATCTTTACATGAGTTTCATTGACTAGAGAACCGCAGCCCCACAGTTGTCGGCAACGATCCTTGTGCATTTCCCGTAGATTCCTCTGGGAAGAAACTTTGGACTGTTGTTTAGATATGGGACTGTGTCACCGGCTATAGTAATAAGGGGAGGAGACCAGTCGTCGGTTACAGGTATCCTTTCACAAAATGGGGACATTTGTGAATTTTCATCTCGTCTGCTTACAAAGCAATTTGTAAATTTTGTAAATTTACTATACGACAACTCGAACAACATTTCTTATTTTATTGTTTTTATTATTTTTCATTCTATTTTTTTTTCAGCAAATTGATATTAATGGATGATGAATCTATGAATCTGTTTGGGAAATATTCCTTAATGGTTAGATTTAGTTTAGGTAGGTTAGGTTAGGCTAGGATAAGTATGTTAGATATGTTAGGTATGCTAAGTTAGTTGCGTTAGGTTAGGTAAGGTAGGTTAGGTAAGTTATGTTAGGTAAGGTAGGTTTGGTAAGGTAGGTTAGGAAAAGGTAGGTTAGGTTAAGGTAGGTTAGGTTAAGGTAGGTTAGGTTAAGGTAGGTTAGGTTAGGGTAGGTTAGGTTAGGGTAGGTTAGGTTAGGGTAGGTTAGGTTAAAGTAGGTTAGGTTAAAGTAGGTTAGGTAAGTAAAGTAGGTTAGGTAAGGTAGGTTAGGTAAGGTAGGTTAGGTAAGGTAGGTTAGGTAAGGTAGGTTAGGTAAGGTAGGTTAGGTAAGGTAGGTTAGGTAAGGTAGGTTAGGTAAGGTAGGTTAGGTAAGGTAGGTTAGGTAAGGTAGGTCAGGTAGGTCAGGTTGGCTAGGTAAGGTTAGGTTAGGTAAGGTTAGGTAAGGTAGGTTAGGTAAGGTAGGTTAGGTAAGGGAGGTTAGGTAAGGGAGGTTAGGTAAGGTAGGCGAGGTTAGATCGGTTAGGCTAGATCGGTTAGGCTAGATCGGTTAGGTTAGATAGGTTAGGTTAAATTAAATTAGGTTAGATTAAGTTGGGTTAGGTAGGTTAGATCAGCTTTGGTTAGATATATTTTGATGTAGGGTTACTAAAAAAATTCTATAGGAAACGTACGATTCTACCTTCGTTTAAACTAGGATGTAAGCGATATTAAGCTTCACTTCCACGAGAAATGACTATTTTCTACCATTGTCCCTCTCTAAAAACCCCGATTCTCCTCAGGTCCCCTAAGATCGTTGTGGTGGAAGGCGGGGGCGGAGGAGTATTTTAGAAAACGGTGATATCTAGTGTAAGGCTAGGTCACAGTTGCTTGAATCACAGAATAGAGAGAGAGAGAGAGAGAGAGAGAGAGGGAGAGAGAGAGAGAGAGCACGTTTCACGAAAAAATAGTGGATGAAATGCAACTTCACAAATTCCCCCAAAGAAAAAAAAAAAAAAAAAGGACAAGGAGATATTCAGGTCCTTTTTTGAGCACAGCGCCGGCCTCTCGGGACTGCACCTTTAAATACAGGTAAGGGTGTTGATGGGCTTTGAAGATGGGCAGTAGGTAAATCATTCTCTCTGACAACTATCTCGCTAGACCACCAGTTGGCGGTATCCATGGCTGCTCCGGGAAAGAAAATGGAAAAGAAAACGGAAAAGAAAATGGAAAAGAAAACGATAAAGAAAACGGTTAAGAAAACGGTAAAGACAGCGGAAAAGAACGGAAAATTAAACGGTAGAAAAAACTGACAAGAAAATCGAAAAGAAAACGAAAAAGAAAATGGAAAACATTTGGAAAGAAAACTGACAAGAAAACTGACGAGAAAACTGACGAGAGAACTGACAAGAAAATAGAAAAGAAAAGTAAAAAAGAAAAAAATGGGAAAGCAGAAGGAAAAGGACTTGCGTGGGTTGGAAGGGGAATATGAAGGGAAAGGGATGAGGAAGGGGAAATATAATTGGAAAGAAAAAAAAATGGAAGGGGAACAGAGAGGGTAAGACATAGAAAACTAAAGACAAGATCACTTGAAGCTAGAAATGTCAACTTTTAGATAGTTGTCTGCATACATACATACATACATGCACACATACACACATACATATATACATATATAAATGCATACATGTATATATAAATGCATACATGTATATATAAATGCATACATGTATATATAAATGCATACATACATATATAAATGCATACATACATACATATATAAATGCATACATACATATATAAATACATGCATACATACATACATACATGTATATATACACCAAAGGCTTTTTCCCCCTTATAAGGGAGGTAGCCAAAAAACAAAGGCATAAAAACCACTCCCACCCATTCCATCCCTAACACACTCCACTCCCCTCCACCCTCTTCCCTCCCTCTTATCTTGGCACCTCCTGGATGACGGGTCAATAGTTGTCTTACATGAATAAAATCACCTGACGGCACCCAGAACAAGGCATCCAGAGACGTATATAGGGATGCCAGGAAGAGGGAGAATTTTAATTGGCGCCAGGCTTCCGTAGAATGTACGTCATACGAGATCTCTGATCGTTTCCAAGATGGCAGCTATCATGAAGGTTAATTAAATTGAAATATCCTTGATAATGAAATTAATTATAAGAAGGGTAATGATATTAGTATTCATTTGGTGGCGTTGATGGTGGTTATCTATGTATGTATAGACAAACGTCTGATGATTTTATTCAGCTGAAGGCGGAGAGGGACCCTATTTTGATTAATGGGGACGCCATTTTGAACAAAATTACAAAAGGAAATAAAAACAACAAAAGAAAATTGAATACATGTCCACTGAAGAAGTCATTTCAACTCTTGCAATGCGTCTCGAAAGAACAACTATTGAGATTAAGGCAGACAGGGACCCTATTTTGATTAATGGGGACGCCATTTTGAACAAATAGAAAGAAAAAGAAAGAAAAAGAAAATTGAGTACATGTCCACTGAAAATGTCATTTCAACTCTTTTGCAATGCGTCTCGAAAGAATAGCTATTCAGATGAGGGCAGACAGGGATCCTATCTTGATTATAGTGGACGCCATTTTGAACAAACAGAATAAAAAAAAATAAAAAAAAAGATAATTGAGTACGTCCACTGAAAAGGTCATTTTGAACTCTTTTGCAATGGATCTCGAAAAAATGACCTTATACAAAAAAGCACCTCCCCCTTTCTCCCTGTTTTGATTAATGGGGACGTCCATTTTGAACAAATAGAACAAAAGGAAACAGAAAAAAAAAATTGGGTATACACCCACTGAAAAAGGTCATTTAAATTCTTTTTGGAATGCCTCTCGAAAGAACGACTATTGAGATGAATGCAGAGAGGAACCCTATTTTGATTAATGGGGACGCCATTTTGAACAAACAGAACAAAAGGAACAAAAAAAGAAAAGAAAATTGAGTACATATCCACTGAAAAGGTCATTTTAACTCTTTTGCAATGCGTCTCGAAAAAATGACTATACAAAGAAGCACCTCCCCCTTTTTCCCTGTTTTGATTAATGGGGACTTCCATTTTGAACAAATAAAACAAAAGGAAAGAAAAAAAATTGAGTACACACCCACTGAAAAAGGTCACTTAAATTCTTTTTGGAATGCGTCTCGAAAGAACGACTATTCAGGTGAAGGCAGACAGGGACCCTATTTTGATTAATGGGCGCAATTTCAAACAAAACAAAAGAAAACAAAAACGACAACAACAAAAATTGAATACATGTCCATTGAAAAGGTCGTTTCATCTCTTTTGCAATGCATCTCGAAAAAATGATCTTACACAAAGAAACACCTCCCTCTTCCTCTTCACACTGAACCAGTACCCAGCTACGGACAAAACAAAGGCGATTACAAAGGCGGAGCATGCCGACACGGGACCTTTTGGTCCATATCTAGGTCGGATGCGAAAAAAAAATCATGATAATAAATGAATAAAAAACTATAATAATGTTAACCAAAAATTCATGTCCTTTTTTTCATCACCCCACTTCCCGCCCCCAGACCATCTGCCGCCTGCTGGTTCGAGCCAGCTGGTGCTCAGCTTCTGTCTCTCTCCTGTCAGTAGGCACTTGCTTTTGTGTTTGCAAATTTTTTCGTCTCCAACTGTCACCAGCTGTTTCGAGTGCAGACTGCGTAATGCAACGCTGTATGAATATTTTCATCCGCGTAACGTAATTCGTATATTTTTTCTTGTTTGGTGGTAGATGATTTTATTCACCTCAGACAAAACGGTAAATTCAAATATATAAGAGATCATAAATCAACAAATAAGTAATGAATAAATAAATAAGCAGCTAAATACTGGATAAATGATAATGAATAATGAATATATAAAGGAGTAAATTAGTGTCTTATAACATCATATACAAAGACAGAAAAATAAAAATATGAATGACAAAAAATAATACCACGCTATATAAGCATGCCATTTAATATATCAAATATGTTAATAAGCAAATGCATATGCAGACAAGAAAAAAAGGAAATATATAAAAAAAAGAAAATGAAAATATTCATAGACATATCAAACAGAAAATTCTTCCAAGCTTTGGTTTCACGAGCCGCTGTTGTCATGTGCGGAACCCCAACACTCAGCTGGCAAGCTGTCAAGCTGTCGTCTAGCGTCCAGCTGTTGTCTCATCCCCTGCTGCCACATAATACCTCGCTTTGCTGTCGCGTCCAGCTGCAGGTTGGTTGCAGCAGATGGGGGAAGCTGGTCTCCGTGGATGATGGGTCCCCTTTTTTTTTTTTTTTTTTTTTTTTTTTTTTTTGGGGGGGGGTGAAAGGGGGAGTCGGGGGGGGGGGTCTTTTACGGCCTGGTGTCTCTTTGACCACCTCGACGCTAACGACCGCAGTGCTATTACGTGTCCATACCACTCTTCTCTGATGTGTTTAATGGAATTTGGTTGGACGGAATGGAAGGTTTGGAATACGACTGAGGAGGAATTTGTATTCATTGCGCCATTATCTTAGCCTCGCGTTCTCGTTCTGATTTATTAAAATGTCTTTGATTTACGTGGAATACGCGCGCGCGCACACACACACACACACACACACACACTCACACAAATTCGTGGCGCAGTGGTTAGAGTTCTCGCCTGCCACTACGGCATTCCACACGCACGCACAGACACAGACACACAAATGCAGGCGCGCGCACGAACGCACATGTATGTCTATCTTTATACCTAGATCTTTCCCCCTTATAAAGGGGTAGCCAAGTCAGAGGAACGTTCCTACTCCCACCCATTCCACTCCCCTCCACCACCCTTTCCTCCCTAAACCTCAATCCACTTCTCCCCCTCCTTTCCTTGCATAACAGTATCATCTGTATACAGCCACTCTCCACTCATCCCTGTCTCTTGGCTTCTCTCTTCCTAGCTCAACAGACATTCCCCTCTTGTTCAACGCCCCCTTCACCCCATTCATCCATTTCGTCCTCGGTCGTCCCCTTAATTTCACTCCCTCCACGTCTGCCTTCCACACCTCTTTTAGTAATTAGTAATTTACTTTACCATTGAGGAGGCTTATTATTTGCGTTTGGGACCTGTTTTTATCCTTACAAAATTGTATCTAATGGAAGATACCCTTAATAAAGAGATGAAGAAATGTGTAGTTTTATATTTCGTAGGAGCATATGGTGTGGATTCACATGTATTTCTAAATGTGATACCTTGTGTACGTTGCATGTATTTTTTTTATCGTGTTGACTATCATCTTTACTCTTTCTGTATTCCATTTTTTTTATTTTCTATTCTGCCTTTCCCTTTCTCAATTTCCATTACTCTATCATCCCTTTCTTTCTGCAATACATTTTCTCTTTCATACAATTTTTGCCACATTTCTTTTGTTTTTATTTTCCGTCACATTAATGCGATTATATTCATCTCCGGCTCCCTCTTGATCTCGTATTTTTTGTTTCCTAGTTTTACTTTCTTCTTCTTTTCTTCACTTCTAAGTTTAGTTTCTAAAAAAAAAGAAAAAACTTCTCATAGTTTTACATCTACTTTTTCTTCTTTGAACTTCCTCTCTCTATTCATGATTTCTTGTTTTACTTTTGTAACTCTCTTTATCCTCCTCCTCCTCCTCTTCCTCCTCCTTCCTCCTCCTTCCTCCTCCTTCCTCCTCCTACTCCTCCTCCTCCTCTTCCTCGTGCTCCTCCTCTTCTTCCTCCTCCTCTTCCCCCTCTTCTTCTTTCTCCTCCTGTACCTCCACCTCTTCCTCTTCCTCCTCTTCTTCCTCCTCCTCTTCCCCCTCTTCTTCTTTCTCCTCCTGTACTTCCACCTCTTCCTCCTCCTCTTCCTCTTCCTCCTCCTCTTCCTCCTCCTCCTCTTCCTCCTCCTTCTTTCCCTATCGTCTCTCCTACTTCCTTCATCTATCGTCTTCTTCTCTTCTTACTCATTTTTCCTCTTTCACCTCCTTTATTCTGTTCCTTCTCCTCCGTTTTAATCTCCTCTTATTCCATTCTCACTCTTCCTTTCCATCTTCCTTTCCATCTTCCTTTCCATCTTCCTCTTTCTTCTTCGATCTACATCTTCTCCCTCTTTATTTATATTTTCTTTCTGGGAGGTCCTTGAACGTGAAACTTTCTTTCATTTGGAGTGGCCTCTCCCTTGGAGTGACAGTATCTTTCCTATCAACCACCCACCTCCTCCCTTCTTCTCAGTCTCCTCTCTTCTTCTCAGTCTCCTCTCTTCTTCTCAGTCTCCTCTCTTCTTCTCAGTCTCCTCTCTTCCCAGTCTCCTCTCTTCTCAGTCTCCTCCCTTCTTCTCGGTCTCCTTCTCTCTTCTCAGTCTCTTCCCTTCTCCTTAGTCTCCTCCCTTCTCCTCAGTCTCCTCCCTTCTTCTCAGTCTCCTCCCTTCTTCTCAGTCTCCTCTCTTCTTCTCAGTCTCCTCTCTTCTTCTCAGTCTCCTCTCTTCTTCTCAGTCTCCTCTCTTCTCTTCAGTCTCCTCTCTTCTTCTCAGTCTCCTCCCTTCTTCTCAGTATCTTCTCTTCTTCTCAGTCTCCTCTCTTCTCAGTCTTCTCTCTTCTTTTCAGTCTCGTCTCTTCTTCTTAGTCTCTTCCATTCTCCTCAGTCTCTTCCATTCTCCTCAGTCTCCTCTCTTCTTTTCAGTCTCGTCTCTTCTTCTCCGTCTCCTCCCTTCTCCTCAGTCTCCTCCCTTCTTCTCAGTCTCCTCCCTTCTCCTCAGTCTCCTCCCTTCTCCTCAGTCTCCTCTCTTCTTCTCAGTCTCCTCCCTTCTTCTCAGTCTCCTCCCTTCTTCTCAGTCTCCTCCCTTCTCCTCAGTCTCCTCCCTTCTTCTCAGTCTCCTCCCTTCTCCTCAGTCTCCTCCCTTCTCCTCAGTCTCCTCCCTTCTCCTCAGTCTCCTCCCTTCTCCTCAGTCTCCTCCCTTCTCCTCAGTCTCCTCCCTTCTCCTCAGTCTCCTCCCTTCTCCTCAGTCTCCTCCCTTCTCCTCAGTCTCCTCCCTTCTTCTCAGTCTCCTCCCTTCTTCTCAGTCTCCTCCCTTCTTCTCAGTCTCCTCCCTTCTTCTCAGTCTCCTTCCTTCTTCTCAGTCTCCTCCCTTCTTCTCAGTCTCCTCCCTTCTTCTCAGTCTTCTCCCGTTTCTCCACTTTACATCTCACATTTTAATGCCCAGCCAAACCTATGGTCCCTATATCATTCTCCCTCCACAAGAGCACCCCCATTTTCCATCCTCCACTTTTCCTCCAGCGGACATCCATCAGTGTTCCTCCACAATCGATTCCACTCTAGGCTTGCCCAGCCTCCAAACCCTTCCACCGAATACTTCGCCCTCTTCTTTCTTCCACCTCCTTTTCAACCATTCTTCCAATAACAAATTTCCTCCACTCCTTAGCCTTCCACTTTCATACTCGGGTTCTCAGAGGCTACTCTGAGGTAAGTTAAAATCTTTATTATTAACCCCCAGTCCCTCCCCCCCCCTCCCCCCGTCCCCAGAAAGAGAGAAAAAATTAAAATTCAACCAACGGGTTTAAAAAGAATGTCTGTAGCGTCATATTCCCTTGGCCATAAGTCTTACACCACCACCCGTTTCAGCTCCATTCTTGGTCTGCTGTCACCACCGCTGATGTTCTTTCTTCTGCGGAAGGGCCTTGGATTCTTTAAGGCGTCTCTCGAACTCGAATTCTTTAAGGCGTTTCCCGAACTCGGAGTGCTCGAGACGACTCTCGAACTCGGACTCTGAAGGTGTCTCTTGGTCTGCTGTCACCACCGTTGATGTTCTTTCTTCTGCGGAAGGGCCTTGGATTCTTTAAGGCGTCTCTCGAACTCGAATTCTTTAAGGCGTTTCCCGAACTCGGAGTGCTCGAGACGACTCTCGAACTCGGACTCTGAAGGTGTGTCTCTTGGTCTGCTGTCACCACCGCTGATGTTCTTTCTTCTGCGGAAGGGCCTTGGATTCTTTAAGGCGTCTCTCGAACTCGAATTCTTTAAGGCGTTTCCCGAACTCGGAGTGCTCGAGACGACTCTCGAACTCGGACCCTTTATGACAACTCTCGAACTCGGACTCTGAAGGTGTCTCTTGAACTCGAATTCTTTAAGGCGTTTCCCGAGACGACTCTCGAACTCGGATTCTTTAAGACGACCTCGAACTCGGACGCTTTATGACAACTCTCGAACTCCGACTCTGAAGGTGTCTCTCGAACTCGAATTCTTTAAGGCGCTTCCCGAACTCGGAGTCTTTGAGACGACTCTCGAACTCGGATTCTTTAAGACGACTTCGAACTCGGACGCTTTATGATAACTCTCGAACTCCGACTCTGAAGGTGTCTCTCGAACTCGAATTCTTGAGTGCTCGAGACGACTCTCGAACTCGGATTCTTTAAGACGACCTCGAACTCGGACGCTTTATGACAACTCTTGAACTCCGACTCTGAAGGTGTCCCCCGAACTCGGAGTCTTTGAGACGACTCTCGAATTCGAACTCGTTAAGACGACTCCGAACTCGAACTCTTCATGACAACTCTCGAACTCGGACTCTGATGTCGTCTCTCGAACTCCAGTTCTTTGAGACGTTCGAATCCAGACGCGTTAAGATATCTCTCGAGGTCGGATTCTTGCATCTCGAGATCAAACCCTAAAATGTCACTCGAGGTCAATTTATTTAAAACGTCGGGTTCTTAAAGGGAGTTCTCGAGACTTACACTCTTGCCGTCTGTCGAGCTCGGATTCTTTAAGAAATTTCTCAAGGTCAATCCCTACGACGTCTTTCGATCTCTGATTCTTTAAAGCGTCTCTCAAAGGCGAGATCTTTAAGATGTCCCTCGAGGTTGGGACTCTTGAAGGCGTCTCCTGAGCTCTGATTCTTTGAGGCATCTCTTTTTTTTTTTTTTTTTTTTTTTTTTTTCTTCGGCGTTTATCTCGACTTACCCCAATCTGACCTCGATAAGCCCGCAAGTCTTGTTCCGGGTTCCTTCTTTCTCACATTTTTGTCGACGTCGGTAAAAGCACCAACTACCACCTTTTATTTAATTTCTCCTCCTTCAATTCTCTCCACCTCCTCCTCCTATCCTCCTCCTCTTCTTCCTGCTCCTCCTCCTCCTCCTGCTCCTCCTCCTCCTCCTCCTCCTCCTGCTCCTCCTCCTGCTGCTCCTGCTCCTCCTCCTCCTCCTGCTCGTCCTCCTCCTCCTGCTCGTCCTCCTCCTCCTCCTCCTCATTCTGCTCGTCCTCCTCCTCCTCCTGCTCGTCCTCCTCCTCCTCCTCCTACTACTACTCCTGCTCGTCCTCCTACTCCTGCTCCTCCTACTGCTGCTGCTCCTCCTCCTGCTGCTTCTCCTCCTCCTACTCCTCCTCCTCCTCCTCCTCATCCCCCTTCGTCCTTCTCTTTCTACTGCTCCCCCAATTGTTACTTCGACATTTACTATTCCTCCTCCATTACACTCTTCTCAAACTCCTTCATGTTCCTTTTCTACTCCTTATTCCTCTTCTTATCCTTCACATTTTCATTTTCTTCTTTATTCCTTTGATTTTTTCTTATCTCTTTCCTTTGCCTTATTCTTACTTCCTTTTTCTTATTTTTCTACTTTTCCTTTTCTTTCTCGTTCTCCTTCTCCTCCTTCTCCTTTTTCTCCTTCTCCTTCTCCTTCTCCTTTTTCTCCTTCTCCATCTCCTTCTCCTTCTCCTTTTTCTTCTTCTCCGTCTCCTTCCTCATTCTTATTATCATTGTTATTCTTTCTCCTTTTATTTCTCCTCCTTCTTCTCCTTCTTCTCCTTTTTTCTCCTTCTATTTCTCCTTTTCCCTCTTTCTCCTTCTTTCTCCTCCTCCTGCCCCTTTCCTTCTCCTCTCCTTCTCCTTTCCTTCTCCTTTCCTTCTCCTTTCCTTCTCCTTTCCTTCTCCTTTCCTTCTCCTTTCCTTCTCCTTTCCTTCTCCTTTCCTTCTCCTCCTCCTCCCTTCTCCTTTCCTTCTCCTCCTCCTCCCTTCTCCTTTTCCTAAACTTTCTTCTTTTTATCTTTTTATCCTTTTTCCTTCTTTTCTTTCTCTTTTTTCTTTTCCTTCTTTTTCTTTTCTTTCTTCACCTTTTCCTTTTCCTAAACTGTCTTCTCTTTTCTTTTTCTTCTTTTTCCTTCTCATTTTCTTTTACCTATATTTTTCTTTTTCTTTTCCTCATAGTTTCTTCTTTAAACCCTCCCTTTTCCTCGTTCCTCATCTCGTTTTGTTACCGTTCATTGTTTTATTCTTCTTCAGTTTTCTTTTTTCTTTTATTTTCCCCCAATCTATCTTCCTCCATTACCTTCCCTTGTTATATGCCTTGTTCTGAAAATTGCTCTTCTTTTTCTTCATTTTTCTTCCCCTCTTTCTCTCTTTTTCTCTTTTTCTCTTTCTCTTGCAACTCCTCGTCTTTTCAAACAGCATCATTCTTTCTTTGGGAAACTCTCTTTTCCACTCTCGTCAACTTTCCTAGCTTCCATCGTCTTCCCTTCCTACTCTCTCTTGGCTGAAAAATTGTCCCAATTTCCTCTCATCCTTCTCCTGTCCCCTCCCCTCCCCCCCCCCCAAAAAAAAGAGTCCATTTGCCTTTCGTGCATTATTTTCTACTTATGTAATTTGTTCCTACCACCATCTTTCACTCTCTCTTTAAGTCTCTCAATCTCTCTCTTAGTCTCTTTCTCTTTCAGTCTCTTTCAGTTTGTCCCTCTCTTTCAGTCAGTCTGTGTGTGTGTCTGTCTGTCTGTCTCTCTTTTCAGCCTGTATGCCTGTTTTAGTCTCTTTCCGTCTGTCTGACTGTCTTTCCTTCTCTATATCTCCCTTTTCCTCCATCTTCTCTAATGTGGTTTTGCTCGCCGTTCTTGCCAGTCTGTCAGTCTGTCAGCCTGTCAGGCTGTCGGACTGTCAGTCTGTCAGTCTATCGGCCTGTCTATCTGTCAATCTGTCGGCCTATTAGTCAGTCTGTCGACCTATCAGTCAGTCTGTCGGCCTATCAGTCAGTCTGTCGGCCTATCAGTCAGTGTATCGGCCTATCAGTCTGTCTGTCGGCCTATCAGTCTGTCAGTCTGTCGGCCTATCAGTCTGTCAGTCTATCGGCCTATCAGTCTGCCAGCCTGCCAGTCTACCAGTCTGTCAATCTTTTAATTTGTTAGTCTGATATATAATTAATCTGTTCATCCTTCAATATGTCACTGTTTTTCTTTCTCTTTTCATTTATTTATCTGTTTGCCAATCTGTCTGTCACTCAATGTCTGTATTTTTTTAACTGTCTGTCATTCTACATATCTGTATGTCTGTTGGCTTGTTTTCCTGTCTGTCTGTCTATCTGTCTGTCAGTCTGTCTCTGTCTATCTGTCTGTCTCTGTTTGTCTGTCTGTCTGTCTGTTCACCTTTTTATCTCTATGTTCAGTTATCTTTCTCTGAATATACTCTTTCCTGCTTTATTCCCCTGCCCCCATTCCTTCTTTTCTTTCTTCTCTCCATCCTCCCAAGTTATTTATTATTTAATTTTATTTTATTTGATTTTATTCTATTTTATCTTATTTTATTTCATTTTATTTTATTTTTATTTAATTTGATTTAATCTAATTTATTTCATTTCATTTTGTTATTTGATTTTGTTATTCTATTTCATTTATTCATTTATTTATTTATTTATTCATTTATTTATTTGTTTTACTTTTCCTTTCATTCCTCTGGTTTCTCCAACATTCTCCTTTCCTCTTTCACCTTCTGTTTTAGTTCGTCTCTACCTAGGTTGACTTTAACTATATTCTTCCATTTCTTCTTTTCATTTTCTCTTCTTCGTCATTTTCCTACTTAGCATTCCTAACTCGTCCCCTCCTCCATTTCCTTCTCTTCCTCCTCTTCTTTCTCCTCTTCCTCCTCCTTTCCACTCCGTTATCATAATTATTTCCATCTTAGTTCCCTTCTTCTTTCCTCTCCTCTTCTTTCTCCTCCTCCTTCTTACTCCATTCTCATAATTCTTTCCCTCTTAGCTCTCTTCTTTTCCCTCTCCTTCTCCTCCTCTTCCTCCTCCTCCTCCTCCTCCTCCTCCTCTTCCTCCTCCTCCTCCTCCTCCTTACTCCATTATCATAATTCTTTCTCTCTTAGTTCTCTTCTTCTTCCCTCTCTTCTTCTCTCTCCTCTTCATCCTCCTCTCCACTCCGTTATCATAATTCTTTCCCTCTTAGTTCTCTTCTTCCTTCTCTTCTTCTTTCTCTTCCCTCTCCTTCTTACTCCATTATCATAATTTTTTCCTTTTAGTTCTCTTCTTCTCTCCTTTCTCTTCTTCCTTCTCTTCCTTCTCCTCCTCCTCCTCCTCCTTCTCCTTCTCCCCACTCCATCACAATTCTTTTTTTTCTTAGTTCTCTTCTTCTTCCCTCTCCTCTTCTTTTTCCTCTTCCTCCTCCTACTTTCCCTTCTCACTTCTCTGTACTCGTCATACTTTGTCATCTTACTCTTCTTCCGTGTCTTGCTTCTCTCATCCTACTTCTTATACATCTCGTATATCTTTTCCCATTTTCTTCATTTGTACTTTTGTCTTTTTTCTTGTCTTCATCTTAATTCATAATGTATCGTTACTAATTCTTCTTTTTCGTGATCCTTGTTCCTTTTGTCTTTTTTCTTGTCTTCATCTTAATTCATAATATATCGTTACTAATTCTTCTTTGTGATCCTTGTTCCTTTTGTCTTTTTTTCTTGTCTTCATCTTAATTCATAATATATCATTACTAATTCTTCTTTTTGTGATCCTTGTTCCTTTTGTCTTTTTTCTTGTCTTCATCTTCATTCATAATATATCGTTACTAATTCTTCTTCTTTGTGATCCTTCTTCGTTCACTTTTTTCTTGTCTTCATCTTAATTCATAATATATCGTTACTAATTCTTCTTTGTGATCCTTGTTCCTTTTGTCTTTTTTCTTAGTCTTTATCTTAATTCATAATATATCGTTACTAATTCTTCTTTTTCGTGATCCTTCTTCGTTATTCTTATCCTTCCCAACTTTAGCTATGCTTTCATTCCTACATCTCGACATGTTTTCATTTTTCTTTTATTTTCTTTTGTTTTGTTTTCTGCTTCTGTTTTTCACTACTCAAGGAGACTAATCTTATTTTCTTTATTGCTTATTTATTCATGTCTACTATATCTCCTCTTGTTTCTATTTCTCTCGCTTTATCTTGTTATGTTATCTCCCCTTTCGTTCACGTCTACACTACTTTTCCTCTCTCTCTCT
>NC_134820.1:25864636-25869636 GCF_046742065.1 Oratosquilla oratoria | reverse complement strand
GTTGACTTCAGTCGTGCGTGTTCAGCTTATGGGAGAATACTTCAGTGACAGTTGGTGACATGGAACCATCTGCAACCCATCTGTCGTAGCTTTATGATGATCCTATGAGCTTTTCCACCTGCTCATGTGGTGTATATACATACATATATTCATACATACATACACACAAATGCATACATACACAAATGCATACATACACAAATGTATACATACACAAATGCATACATACACAAATGCATACATACACAAATGCATACATACACAAATGCATACATACATAAGTACATACATACACAAATGCATACATACATAAATGCATACATACACAAACGCATACATACATAAGTGCATACATACATAAGTGCATACATACTCGTACATAAGTGTATACATACATAAGTGCATACATGCATACTGTGCATATATGCATGCATGCATACATACATACATACATACATGTAAATATGTATGTTTTTGTGTGTATATATACTGTATATATACATTGTACTAATTATATATTTATCTGAGAACGTTATTTTACCGAATGAAATATTTATCTTGATAAAAAAGCGCGGCCAAGCATGAGTGAATAAATAAGAGCAGAGGTGGAAGTTTTGAAAAAAAAGAAAATGATTCAGGGAATAAGTCTACTTTCTATAATAGACCGCTTTTAACGGTATTGCCTTTTCGCAGTTTGATATTCTTGTGTTGTATACTACCATACAAGATTAGTTACTTTGGTTTTTGTTTATTTTTTAAAGCAAGTGATAGTGGAATGCTGATTTTTTTTTAATAATAAAATTCTGAATAGTACCCCAAGACTCTTGTACTATAATTTTTATCTACATCTTTCATAGAAACAAAAAAAATATATGAATAAATAAATAAATAAATAAATCACAACCTTCTTGGATTTCCAAAGGCTTCTTATGGATCTCGAGTCAAAGGCTAAGACTTTCGTGGTCTCCTCGTTCTTCCTCGACGACCAAGGAAGAGATGTGGTTGGAGGGGGAGATGGTGAGAGGGACGTCCGTTCAGAAAGCGCGCCTAAGACTTTCGTGGTCTCCTCGTTCTTCCTCGACGACCACCGAGGAGGAGGTTTGGTTGGAGGGGGAGAGGGTGAGGAGGACCTCCGTTTTCGCCGTTCTTGGACGTGGCTATGTCCCTCGTCAGGCTCTAGCGTCAAGAGTCCAAACCAAACACTCCACTTCCCCATCCACGTCCCCTTCTACGTCCCCTTCCACTTCAGACTTCTCCTCTCTTTCTTCTTCTTCTCCCCCCTCTCTTCCTGCTCTCTCATTTTGTGCTCTTGCATTACTTATTCTCTCTCTTTTTCTATCTTTCTAGTCTTTTTTCCTCCCAGTTTTTTCTTGTTAGAATATAGGTTATTTTTGTGACATTTTTTATTTTATTTTCTTTATTATTTTCAGTCTCGTTTTCTCTTCTCTTTTTCTCTTCCTTTCCTTCTTTCCTTTCTCTCCTGCTCTCTCACTTTGTGCACTTGCATTACTTATTCTCTCTTTTTTTTCTCTCTTTCTCTGTATCAGTTCTACTCTTTTCTTCGTTTTTATTGCTAGAATGTTATTTTCACTTTCCTTATTACATTTAGTCTCGTTTTCTTTCTCTTTATGATCTTTTTCTCTTCCTTTCCTTCTTTCCTTTCCTCCTCTCCTACTCTTTTCCTCCCTTCCCTCCTGCGTTCATCATCATCTCCCCGTCTCTCCTCTCTTCTCTTCTCTTCTCCTCTCTTCTCTTCTTCTCTTCTTCTCTTCTCTTCTTCTCTTCTCCTCTGTTCTCCTCTCCTCTCTTCTCTCTTCTCTTCTCTTCTCTCTTCTCCTCTCATCTCCTCTCTTCTCTCTTCTCTCATCTCCTCTCTTCTCTCATCTCCTCTCTTCTCTCTTCTTCTCTCTTCTCCTCTCTTCTCTTCTCTTCTCTCTTCTCCTCTCTTCTCCTCTCTTGTCCTCTCTTCTCTCTTCTTTCTTCTCCTCTCTTGTCCTCTCTTCTCTCTTCTCCTCTCTTGTCCCCTCTTCTCTCTTCTCCTCTCTTGTCCCCTCTTCTCTCTTCTCCTCTCTTGTCCTCTCTTCTCTCTTCTCTCTTGTCCCCTCTTGTCTTCTCTGATCTTTTATCTTTTTTTTTTTTTTTTTTTTTTTTTTTTTTTTTTTTTTTTTTTTTTTTTTTTTTAGGACTTCTTTACTATACTTTTCGTCATTCTCCTCTGTCATCCACTCCGTTCTCTTCTTTCTCTTTTTCATTTTACCCTTTAATTTTCCTCTTTAATTTCACCCTTTGATTTTCCCCTTTAATTTCCCCTCTTCTTTGTTTACTCTTTCTCCAATTTTTGTTTTTATATTTTTCTCTCTTTTTCTCTTTCTCTTTTTCTCTTTTCTCTATTCTCTTCCGTATTTCACCTCCTCTCCTTCCTTCCATCACTTCATCCCTTTCTCCTTTTGTTTTCCCCCAACTTTATTCCTAATCCTTCTGCGCCTCCTCCTCTTCCTCTTCCTCATCTTCCTCCTCCTCCTCCTCTTCTTCCTCATCTTCATCTTCCTCTTCCTCTTCCTCATCTTCCTCATCTTCCTCTTACTCCCTCTTACTCCTCCCTCTTCCTCCTCCCTCTTCCTCCTCCCTCTTCCTCCTCCCTCTTCCTCCTCCCTCTTCCTCCTCCCTCTTCCTCCTCCCTCTTCCTCCTCCCTCTTCCTCCTCCCTCTTCCTCCTCCCTCTTCCTCCTCCCTCTTCTTCCTCCCTCTTCCTCCTCCCTCTTCCTCCTCCCTCTTCCTCCTCCCTCTTCCTCCTCCCTCTTCCTCCCTCTTCCTCCCTCTTCCTCCTCCCTCTTCCTCCTCCTTCTTCCTCCTTCCTCATACCTCTTCCTCACCCCTCTTCCTCATCCTCTTCCTCCTCCTCTTCCTCCTCCCTCTTCCTCCTCCTCTTCCTCCTCTTCCTCCTCTTACTCCTCTTCCTCCTCTTACTCCTCTTCCTCCTCTTACTCCTTCCTCCTCTCTCTTCCTCCTTCCTCCTCTCTCTTCCTCCTTCCTCCTCTCTTTTCCTCCTCTCTCTTCCTCCTCTCTCTTCCTCTTCCTCTTCTTCCTCCTCTCTCTTCCTCTTCCTCTTCTTCCTCCTCCTTCAACTCTCACACTCATCTCATCAAACACCTCCTTCTCCTCGTCCTCCTCCCTCTTCCTCCACTTCCTCCAATTCCTCCCTCCTCCCTCTTCCCCCCTCTTCTTCCTCCTCGTCCTCCTCCCCCTCCTCGTCCTCCTCCCCTCCTCCTCTTCCTCCTCTTCCTCCCCATCCTCCTCCCCATCCTCCTCTTCCTCCCCCTCCTCCTCTTCCTCCCCATCCTCCTCCCCTTCCTCCCCATCCTCCTCCCCTCCTCCTCCCCCTCCTCCCCCCCCTCCTCCCCCTCCTCCTCCTCCCCCTCCTCCTCCCCCTCCTCCCCCTCCTCCTCCCCCTCCTCCTCTTCTTCCTCCTCCTCTTCCTCCTCCCCCTCCCCCTCCCCCTCCCCCTGGTGCACCTCCGTGGCGGCCTGATGCCGACCCTCTTCACCTCCGGCAAGGCCGCTCCTTCATTCCTGAACATTAAACTTCATTCATCTTTCAGATTTAATTCGCCGTCACCACCACCACTACCACCACTACTACTCCTCTTCCTCTTCCTCTTCCTCTTCTTCCTATAAATAAATAAATGAATAGATTAATAAAATAAGATAAAACAAAATAGATAAAAAATAAAACAAGATAAAATAAAATAAATAGAAAAAAAAATGGGGGGAAGGGGGGCGTGTCTTTCTTACGCACCAGATTTCTTCTTATCGTGTTGGCCACACCAGCAACTCCTCCCCACTTCCTCTTGGCCCATTTCCCCTCTTCTTCCTGTCTTCCTCCTCCTCGTCCTCATCGTCCTCCTCGTCCCCCTCGTCCCCCTCGTCCTCCTCGTCCTCCTTGTCCTCCTTGTCCTCATCTTCCTCATCCTCCTCATCCTCCTCGTCCTCCTTGTCCTCATCTTCCTCATCTTCCTCGTCCTCCTTGTCCTCATCTTCCTCATCTTCCTCGTATTCCTCGTCCTCCTTGTCGCCCTTATCGTTCTTGTCCTTCTTGTCGTCCTTGTCCTTCTTGTCCTTCTTGTCCTTGTCCTTGTCCTTCTCGTCCTCCTTGTCCTTCTCGTCCTCCTTGTTCTCCTCGTCTTCCTCGTCCTCCTTGTCGTCCTCGTCCTCCTTGTCCTCCTCCTCCACCTCCTCCTCCACCCCCTCCTCCTCCCCCTCCTCCTCCCCCTCCTCCTCCCCCTCCTCCTCCACCTCCTCCTCCTCCTTCCCCTCCTCCTCTTCCCTTTCTTCTCCTCCCTTTCTTCTCCTCCTCCCTTTCTTCTCTTCTTTTTCCCTTTCCTTCTTTCATTGCGACTACTCAGCTTTGTTTTGTTCTTATAATTTTTTTTGGGGGGGTGGGGGAAGGTCTCACTTGCTTTCGTATATTTATTTTCTGTTTTTAGTCTTCAGGAAAATTCTTTTCTTTATCCGTTCCTCCGCCTTCACATCTATTGTCTATTACTTGTCTTGCTTGCCAGGGGTTCTGATGAATCATTTTTTCGTTTTCATTTCCTTCTTTTCTTGTTATTCTAATCTAGAGTTCTAGAAGTCTAGAGGTCTAGAGGCTCTCTGGTTTGCAAATAGACGCTCAATTCCTCCTAAGAAACGCATTCTTCAGGCAGAAACCATTTTATCTATTTCATCTTCTTTTTTTCCTTTTTCCTACTTTTCCTCCTATGTATCCTTCTTCCTCTTGTCTTCTTTCTTCTTCTTTCTTCTCCTTTACCTCCTTCTCCCTCTTGTCTTCTTTATCCTCTTTTACTTTCTTCTCTCCGCTTCCTTCTCCTCCTCCTTTTCCTCCTTCTTCTTGTTTTTTTCCTCAGCTCCCGTCGAGTTTTGGGCAAGACTTGTTCTTTTGGCAGAAACTCTCACTCCTGTTCAACGGACTTTCGTAGTTGTCCAAGAAACTCTTTGCTCTTGG
>NC_134820.1:25847136-25857136 GCF_046742065.1 Oratosquilla oratoria | reverse complement strand
AGGAATAAACTCAGACTAAGACTCCTGTGTTTTCTAATCCATTTACGTCATATGTATTGCTAGGTCTTTCTTGTAATGGTTTATTTTACGATCTTTTTACTCTTTTGCAAGCTACAACAGACGGGCTTATTCATTAAATGGACGATGTCCTATCTATCACAAATAAATCTATAAAGTGGGGAACGATGTCGAAGAAGCCCTCATATCTTCCATCTGGCGTCTTTTCCGAGTTCGTGAAAGTATTCTTAATCAATCGTTCTCAGGATGGATGTAATTGATGGGGAAGGAACACTAGTATTCCTTGGCGCGTCTGTCCTAAGCCTCGTCCATCCATCCATCCATTCATCCATCATCATCCTCTTCTTTGTCTTTGTCTTTTTTCTTCTTCTTCTCTTTCTCCTTCTCTTTGTCCTTTTCCTTCGTTCTTTGATCTTCGTCATATCTTATTGCTTGTTAACGTTATTCACCTATGTACAATATTTCTCCTTTTTCTTTATTCTTTTGTTAATCATTACCTTACACTTTTTTTTACTTTGTCCTTTGTCCTTTCTTGTAATTCTTTTGTATCTTAGATTTTTTTTAATCAACCCATACTTTATACTTGGTTTACATTGTATTTTCTTGTACTTGCTCTGCATTTGAGACTATTTTTGAGATCCTATTGTGGTTTATTCAAAATAGTCTTATTCGGATTACGTCCTGTTTTCGAAAGATAAATCGTAATTTCTTATAATTGCTCTGCATTTGACTCCTTTTATTCTTATTCTTATTCTTATTATTTTTAAGATCCCATTGTAGTTTACTCAAAACAGTCTTACTCGGATCAATTTTTTTTCCAAAAGGTACATTGTAATTTCTTATACTACGTCTTCTTCTTCTTCTTTTATTTTTATTTTTATTTTTATCAATAATTTTTATTTATTTTTTTAGATCCCATTGTGATTTATTCAAAATAGTCTTATTTGAATCAAATCCTTTTTCCAAAAGGTACATTATAATTTCTTATACTTCGTCGTCTTCTTATTTTTATTCTTATTTTCATTCTTATATATTTTTTTAAGATCCCATTGTGGTTTACTCAAAATAGTCTTACTCAGATTAAATCCTTTTTCCAAAATCTACATTGTAATTTCTTATACTTCGTCTTCTTCTTCTTTTATTTTATTTTATCTTATTTTATTTTACTTTTTTTTATTTATTTTTTTTTTTTTTATTTAAGATCCCATTGTGGTTTACTCAAAACAGTCTTACTCGGATCAAATCCTTTTTCCAAAATTTACATTGTAATTTCTTATACTTCGTCTTCTTCTTTTATTTTATTTTATTTTATTTTATTTTACTTTTTTTTTTCTTTTCTTTTTTTTTTCTTTTTCTTTAAGATCCCATTGTGGTTTACTCAAAACAGTCTTATTCGCATCACGTCCTCTTTCTGAGAGGATTCGGAGGTCCGGGTGGGATTGATACTCTTTCCAACTCTCTTTGTAACACTTTGTCGCCCAAGAACAAAAGAAGAGGACATCTTTGGTGCTGCTCTTTTTTTCCTCTTTTTTTCCTTCGCGATCTCTGTTTAAGCTCTATAACTACTCTCTTGCCTTTACAGATTTTCTTCTTTTTTCTTCCTCTTTTTCTTCTTCTCCTTCTTTCTTCCTCTTTTTCTTCTTCTCCTCCTTCATCTTCTTCCCTTTCTTCTTGTCCTTCTTCTCTTTCTTCTCCTTCTTCTCCTTCTCCTTCTCCTTCTTTTCCTTCTACTCTTTCTTCTTCTCTTAGTTCTCCTCCTCTTTCTCTTTCTCATTCTCTTCCTCATCTTCCTCCCCCTCCTCTTCCTCCCCCTCCTCTTCCTCCCCCTCCTCTTCCTCCCCCTCCTCTTCCTCCCCCTCCTCTTCCTCCCCCTCCTCTTCCTCCCCCTCCTCTTCCACGCCCTCCTCTTCCACGCCCTCCTCCTCCTCCCCCTCCTCCTCCCCCTCCTCCTCCTCCTCCTCCTCCTCCTCCTCCTCCCCTCATTTTCCTCATTTTCCTCCTTTTCCTCTTTTTCCTCCTTTTCCTCTTCCTCCTTTTCCCGCTCCTTTTTCTCCTATTTTTCCTCCGCCTCTTTCTCCTCCTCCTATTTCTCCTCCTCTTCCTCCTTCTCCTTCTCTTCTTCGTCCTCCTAATTGCTCTTTTTCCTGCTTTTCTTTTTGTTATTCCTTTTGCTTTTCTTCCTTCTGTTCTTTTTTCATTTTAATTTCTTTTCAATTTTATTTTGCTTCCTTACAATCTCTTTATTATTATTCTGCCTCCTTATCATCTTGTTCTTTTTCTTCTTCCTTTTCTCCTTTTATCTTCCCTTTCTTCTTTTTCTTCCTTTTCTTTTTCTTCTTTTTATTTTCTTCCTTGTATGTTTCTTCTTTTTTTCTTTATCTTTCTATTTTTTTATTTCTGATCTTTCTTCCTTTTCTTCCTTTTTTTGCGCCTTTCTGTCTTCAAATTTCAACTTTAGTTTTCTGTTTATTTTTTCAAGCTTCCATATTCTCTCTCTCTTTCTCTCTCTCTCTCTCTCTCTCTCTCTCTCTATCTCTCTCTCTCCTCTTTTTTTTTTTTTTTTTTTTTTGTCTAGCTTGTTTTACTTCCTTCCCTATATTCACTTTCTCTTCACAAAGTTTAAATTTTCTCTGTTTCTCATTCTTACTCTTTGTTAAAGTTTCCCTTCCTTCCTTCCTTCCTTCTTATTGTTCTTTTCTCCATTGTGAGTCTTCCCTCTCGCTTCATTGTTTCGTACAGATCTTTATTTCGTATTTGGGGATTTGCCTTAACAGTAGTATTCTTAAAAAGAATAATTATTTCCTTATATAAATCTTATATAAATCCTTGGAAAGGAAAGATTTCTATAAGGAAAGATTTTTTTAAGAATACCACTGTAAGAATCTTACGGTGGTATTCTAAAAAAAAAATAATAAAAAAAGTAAAACAAAACAAAAAATAAAATTAATAAAATAAATAAAATAAAGTAAATAAAATAAGAATAAAATAAAATAAAATAAATATAAATAAATAGATAAATAAAATAGAATAAAACTTGTATATTTCCCTTCCAAGGATTTATATAAGATTTATATAAGGAAATAATTTGTTTAAGAATACCACCGTAAGTTTTAACCAAAATTTATTTTTTCTCCAACTCCTCCCCTTCCTCTCTCTCCCTCTGTCCCTCTTCTTCTTCCTCTTCTTCCTCTTCTCCAGTCCTCAGATCCTCTTTCATTTCCATCTCCATTCTCTTCAATTCCTCTTCCTCCTTTCCCCTCCTATTCTATCTTCTTGTCCACCATCTATTCACCTCTTCTTCTTCCTCCTCTTCCTTCTCTTACTGCTGCTACTCCTCCTCCTCTTCCTCTTCCTCTTCCTTCTCTTCGTTTTCCTCCTCGTCCTCCTCCTCTTCCTCTTCCTTCTCTTCGTTTTCCTCCTCGTCCTCCTCCTCGTCCTCCTCTACCTCCTCCTCCTCGTCTTCCTCTTCCTCGTCTTCCTCTTCTTCCTCATCCTCCTCTTCTTCCTCTTCCTCCTCCTGTTCTTCTTCCTGCTCTTCCTCCTCCTCCTCCTTCTCCTCTTCCTCTTCTTCCTCATCCTCCTCTTCTTCCTCATCCTCCTCTTCATCCTCTTCCTCCTCTTCTTGCTCTTCCTCCTCCTCCTCCACCTCTTCCTCCTTTTTGCCATCCTTCTATTTCAACTAAATCCCAAAACTTTCTTTGACGAAGTTTCTTTTTCAATCTTTCTCTTCCTCCTCCTCCTCCTCCTTCTCCTTCTTCTCTCCCCATTGCTCCTCCCCATTTCTTATTTTCCTTTATCATTCTCCTCCTCCTCCTCCACCTCCTATTGTACCACCATGAACATTTTTTCCTCTTCTTTTTCCTCGTCTTTTTCCTCGTCTTCCTTCTTCACCACCATCACCACCACCACCACCACCATCAGCGTCTTCATCTCCACAATCACCACCACCACCACCACCATCACCACCACCACCATCACCACCACCACCATCACCACCATCACCACCACCATCACCACCACCACCACCACCATCACCACCACCACCATCACCACCACCACCATAATCACCACTACCACCAACATCGTCTTCAACACCACCACCTTCTCCCTTCTTCCCCCTCCTTCTCCTTCGCCTCCTCCCCTCTTCCCCCTCCTCCCCCTCTTCCCCCATCCTCTCTCCTCCTCCCCCTCCTTCTCCTTCGCCTCTTTTTTATTTTTTCTTCGCTTTCTCCTGGAGCTCCTCCTCCACCTTCTCCTCCTCCTCCTCCTCCTCCTCCTCCTCCTCCTCGTCTTCCTCCTCTTCTTTTTCCTCATATCCCCAAAATTGATTAGGACGACGAAGCTTCTTTTTGTAATTTTTTTTCTCTTCCTTCTCCTCGTTCTCCTCTTCCGCCTCCTCTTTTTCCTCCTCCTCCGCCTCTTTCTCCTCCTCGTCCTCCTCCTTTTTCTCCTTCTCCGCCTCTTTCTCCTCCTCCGCCACTTTTTTCTCTTACTCCTCCTCCTATTCTTCCTCCTCTTTCACCTCTATGCTTCTTCTTTCCTCTTTATTATTCTCTTCTTTATCTTGTATATCTCATGTTTTCAATTTTCTTCATCTTCCAATCTTCCTTTGTTCCTAATCTTCCTTCTCTTCTCCTTTTTCTCTTTTCATCTTCCTTCTTCTAATTCTCGTTCTCCTATATTTTCAATAATAGATTTTTCAAAATTGATCTTTTTTGACTCTGTTTATCTTTAATTATTTCTCCTTCCTATTCTTCCCTTTTTTACTGATTGTGCTTTTAATCTTGCCTCGCTCCTCCTCCTCTTCCAATTCTTCTCTCTTTTACAGCTCCTACTCTTCTTCCATCTTCTCTTTTTCTCTTCCTTATCTTGTCTATTCTCCCTCTACTTCTTTTACTTTACCTTCTTTCCTCTTTGAGTTTTACCTTTTCTCTGCCATTTAATTTATATCTTTCTAATCTAGCTCCTCTCCGTCATCCTCTTTCTCTACCTCCTCCTCTTCCTCCTCCTCCTCCTCTACCTCCTCCTCCTCTCCTCCTCCTCCTTCTCTACCTCCTCCTGATCTTCCTCATTCACATTCCTATTCTTCTTTGTTCATTCTCCTCCTCCTCATATTCACATTCTTCTTCATCTTCCCATTCTTTACACTTTATCATCATCTTTATTTTCCTTTTTCTTTTTTCTTTTTCTTCCCTTTCTTTTAACTTCCATTTACGGTCTTTCTTCTATACCTCATCCCATCTTCATCTACCCTTTCTTCCATTTTCTCTTATTTTCCTTCTCTTCCTCCTCCTCCTCCTCCTGTATTCCATATGTACCTCTTCCTTCATCTATTAATTGTTCATTCCCTGGATGTATAACATTAGCACAGTTATCATTTGAAGAACTTTGATGATAACCCTTACGGATCAGCGTCACGCAGCATAATGATTGGAAACTGATATTTAATCATGAAAGAATTATGATCACTCTTAAGTTCGACATTTGGTGCTTTTCCTTAAGTCCCTCGTTGACCAGTTGTCCCTCGTTAACCAGTTGCCCCTCCTTGACCAGTTGTCCCTCCTTGACCAGTTGTCCCTCATTGACCAGTTGTCCCTCATTGACCAGTTGTCCCTTCTTGACCAGTTGTCCCTCCTTGACCAGTTGTCCCTCCTTGACCAGTTGTCCCTCCTTGACCAGTTGTCCCTCCTTGACCAGTTGTCCCTCCTTGACCAGTTGTCCCTCATTGACCAGTTGTCCCTCCTTGACCAGTTGTCCCTCCTTGACCAGTTGTCCCTCCTTGACCAGTTGTCCCTCCTTGACCAGTTGTCCCTCATTGACCAGTTGTCCCTCCTTGACCAGTTGTCCCTCCTTGACCAGTTGTCCCTCCTTGACCAGTTGTCCCTCCTTGACCAGTTGTCCCTCCTTGACCAGTTGTCCCTCCTTGACCAGTTGTCCCTCCTTGACCAGTTGTCCCTCCTTAAGCAGTTTTCCTTCCTTGAGCAGTTTTCCCTCCTTGACCAGTTGTCCCTCGTTGACCAGTTGTCCCTCGTTGACCAGTTGTCCCTCATTGACCAGTTGTCCCTCGTTGACCAATTGTCCCTCGTTGAACAGTTGTCCCTCCTTGAACAGTTGTTCCTCCTTGAACAGTTGTCCCTCCTTGACCAGTTGTCCCCCACTGACCAGTTGTCCCTCCTTGACCAGTTGTCCCTCGTTGACCAGTTGTCCCTCATTGACCAGTTGTCCCTCCTTGACCAGTTGTCCCTCTTTGACCAATTGTCCCTCCTTGACCAGTTGTCCCTCCTTGACCAGCTGTCCCTCCTTGACCAGTTGTCCCTCCTTGACCAGCTGTCCCTCATTGACCAGTTGTCCCTCCTTGACCAGTTGTCCCTCCTTGACCAGTTATCCCTCCTTGACCAGTTGTCCCTCCTTGACCAGTTGTCCCTCACTGACCAGTTGTCCCTCATTGACCAGTTGTCCCTCAGTGACCAGTTGTCCCTCTTTGACCAGTTGTCCCTTCTTGACCAGTTGTCCCTCCATGACCAGTTGTCCTTCCATGACCAGTTGTCCCTCCTTGATCAGTTGTCCCTCCTTGGCCATTTGTCCCTCCTTGGCCATTTGTCCCTCATTGACCAGTTGTCCCTTCTTGACCAGTTGTCCCTCCTTGACCAGTTGTCCTTCCATGACCAGTTGTCCCTCCTTGACCAGTTGTCCCTCCATGACCAGTTGTCCCTCCTTGACCAGTTGTCCCTCCTTGACCAGTTGTCCCTCCTTGACCAGTTGTCCCTCCTTGACCAGTTGTCCCTCATTGACCAGTTGTCCCTCATTGACCAGTTGTCCCTCATTGACCAGCTGTCCCTCATTGACCAGCTGTCCCTCATTGACCAGCTGTCCCTCATTGACCAGCTGTCCCTCCTTGACCAGCTGTCCCTCCTTGACCCTTGATTAGTTGTCCTTCCTTGACCAGTTGTCCCTCATTGACCAGTTGTCCCTCATTGACCAGTTGTCCCTCATTGACCAGTTATCCCTCATTGACCAGCTGTCCCTCATTGACCAGCTGTCCCTCATTGACCAGCTGTCCCTCCTTGACCAGCTGTCCCTCGTTGACCAGTTGTCCCTCATTGACCAGTTGTCCCTCATTGACCAGTTGTCCCTCCTTGACCAGTTGTCCCTCCTTGACCAGTTGTCCCTCCTTGACCAGTTGTCCCTCATTGACCAGTTGTCCTTCTTTGACCAGTTGATCCTCCTTGACTCTTGACCAGTTGTCACTCCGTCTCTTCGGAGGGATAGTGTCCCTCCAAGAAGAGAAGCGCTGGTGAATGCTCTTGAATGACTGGGTACTACAGTTCTTCCCGTCACTACGTCCTCTTTGCACTAATGCTATTCTTGTTCTTCTAGTTGTTGTTCTTGTTCTTGTTCCTCTTGTTCTTGTCCTTCTTGTTCTTGCTCTTGTTTTCGTTCTCGTTGTTGTTCCTCTAATTCTTGTTCTTCTAGTTCTTGCTCTTGTTCTAGTTCTTGTTCTTGTTCTTCTAGTTCTTATTCTTGTTCTAGTTCTTGCTCTTGTTTTAGTTCTTGTTTTGTCCGTTCTTGTTCTTGTTCTTTTTGTTCATCTTATTTTTGTTCTTGTTCTTGTTTTTGTTCTTGTTTTGCATTTCTTGTTCTTGTTATGTTTTCCTTGCTCTTTTTCTTCTCGTTCTTCCTTTTCTTCTTGTCTGCAGCAGCGGCTGTGTTTGTACATCTGTCGTCGCCATCAGGAAGACGAACAAGGCTCATCAAGAGAGTGTCACCGGCGAACCGGAGAGTTTCTTGTTTCTTGGTTTCTTCGCTTGATTCTTCACTTTACACATCATCAGCCACCCCAGCTCACACCACCAACACCACCACCTCAGACACCAGCACCAGCACCACCACAGACACCACCAGCACCACCACAGACACCAACACCACCACCTCAGACACCAGCACCAGCACCACCACAGACACCACCAGCATCACCACAGACACCAACACCACCACCTCAGACACCAGCACCACCACCATCATCATTACCACTACCATCACCACTACCATCACCACCATCTTCACCACCACCATCACCATAATTACCACCACCACAACCGCAACCACCACTGCAACCACCACCAGCACCAACACTACCACCACCACGACCACCACAACCGCAACCACCACCACCACCAACACCAGGACCAACACCAGCACCAACACCAGCATCCAGCACCAACACCAATATCAACAACTTAACAACAATACCAGCAACTTAGCAACAACAACAACAACACCAGCAACTTAACACCAGCAACTTAACACCAACAACTTAACAACAACAACTTAACAACTTCACACCACCAACATCTCTACCACCACCATCACCACCACCATCACCACAACCACCACCAACAACCAACCACCACTCACCTCAACCACCACTCATCACCTACTCACCACCCATCACCACCCACCACCCATCACCACCCACCCACCACCACCCACCCACCAACACCCACCCATCACCACCCACCACCCATCACCACCCACCACCCATCACCACCACCACCCAACACCACCCACCCATCACCCATCACCACCCACCACCCATCACCACCCACCACCCATCACCACCCACCACCCATCACCACCCACCACCCACCACTCAACACTACCCACCACCACTCACCTCCACCCACCACCCAACACCACCCACCACCCATAACCCACCACCCACCACCCATCACCACCACCCACCCACCACCACCATCACCAGAACCACCACTCACCTCAACCTATCCTCCTCCTCATTTAATTTGCTTGACTTGCTTTCCCTTTCTTCCCCTTTCTTTTATAAATATAATTCTCGTCCACCATATTCTTCTTTTTCATAATTTTTCTTCTCCCCTCTCCCTCTTCTTCCTTCTTCGCCTTCTTCTTCTTATCCTCCTTTTTCTCTCACCTCCTCTTATTGCTCCTCCTTTCTCTTATTGTTCTTCTTACTTCGATGTTTTCTCTTTTTTTCCTCCTTTTCTTCTTCCTCCTCCTTTCTCCCTCCTCTTTCTCCTTCCCCTTCCTCCTATTCTTCTTCATTTCTGCTCTTCCTTCTTTTTGACTTTCTCCTAAACTTTTCTGTCTTTTCCATCTTCTGGTCTTCCTCCTCTTTTCTTTATTTCCTCCTGTCCCCCATTTTCCTCATTCTTCCTCCTCTTTCTTCTTCCCCTTCCTCCTATTCTTCTTCATTTCTTCTCTTCCTTCTTGTTGACGTTCTCTTCAACTTTTCTGTCTCCTCCATCTTCTTGTCTTTTTCCTCTTCTTTCTTCATTTCCTCCTGTCCTCCATTTCCCTCTTCCTCTTTCTCCAGCTCTCTATTCCCATTTTCTCTCTTCTTTGCCTATTACTATTTCTCTTTATTACCACAATACCAACTCTCTTCTATTTCCAATTTCGCTCTCTTTTGTCTATTTCTTGTTCCATTACTTTCATATTTTTCATATTTTTTGTTCTATTTTATATTTTCTTTTCTTTGTACATTTGTTGTCTTCCTTTCTTTAACATCCTCTTCACTAAGTAGCTTTTTCTGCGTTTCCTGTTTTCTCTTTCTCTTTACTTGTTTATTTTACCTTTTCCTTTTCTAACCAGATGTTTTTCTCGTAATTTTATTTAATTTTTTTTTATCTTATTTTACCTTATTTTATCTTATCTTATTCTACTTTTTATTTCATTATTTTATTTTATTTCATTTTATTTTTTTATTCTATTGTTTTGATTTTATTATTTTATTTTTTATTTTATTTTATTTGAATTTATTTTATTATTTTATTTTATCATTTTATATTATTTTATTTTATTTTTTATTCTATTTTATTTTGTTATCTTATTTCATTCTTATTATCAATTTTCTATTTTTTCTTTTTTAGTCCTTATCACTACCTTTCTATCCCATTCTTCCTTACATCTCTGCCCCTTGTCTTCATCAGTCTTCATTTCCTCTCCC
>NC_134820.1:25839636-25842136 GCF_046742065.1 Oratosquilla oratoria | reverse complement strand
TTAATCATATTTTCATTTTCTTATTCTTTCCCTCTCTTCTCTTTCACCACCAGCTCGTTATCCATGTCTTCCTCTTCTTCCCCTCCTCATCCTCATCTCCTCCTCTTCTTCCTCCTCCTCCGCCACCTCGTCCTCATTATTTGCTCATATTCTTACTCCTTCTCCCTACAGCCCTCGTTCCTTGGCTTCCTTTGTTACTTTATCATATTAATCTTGACACCTTCCTCTTGCAGCCTCCTTGGCCTCACAGCCTTATTTATCTCTCCTTCTCTCGGCCTCCTTCGCCTAGTGGCCTCTTTTCCCCCTCGACCGTCTTCTCCTCTCGGCCTTCTTTCTCTAGTGGTCCTCTTCCTTTATGAAACTTGTTTGCCTTTTAGTATTCTTCGGATCTGTCTTTCTGTCTTCTTATTCTTGTGCCATTTTTCTCCCCTTAATATTTCTTCCTCTCTCAGACTTCTTCCTATTTTGCCTTTCTTCTCCTCTCGGCCTTCTTCCTCTAGTGGTCCTCTTCCTTTATGAAAATTGTTTTCCTTTTAGTATTCTCCGGATCTGTCTTTCAGTCTTCTTCTTCTTGTGCCATTTCCCCCCCCCCTAATATTTCTTCCTCTCAGACTTCTTCACATTTTGCCTTTGTTTTCCTCTCGGCCTTCTTCCTCTAGTGGTCCTCTTCCTTTATGAAAATTGTTTTCCTTTTAGTATTCTTCGGATCTGTCTTTCTGTCTTCTTCTTCTTGTGCCATTTTTCTCCCCTTAATATTTCTTCCTCTCTCAGACTTCTTCACATTTTGCCTTTGTTCTCCTCTCGGGCTTCTTCCTCTAGTGGTCTTCTTCCTTTATGATTTTTTTTTTTTTCCTTTTAGTCTTCTTCGGATCTGTCTTTCTGTCTTCTTCTTCTTGTGCCATTTTTCTCCCCTTAATATTTCTTCCTCTCTCAGACTTCTTCACATTTTGCCTTTGTTCTCCTCTCGGCCTTCTTCCTCTAGTGGTTTTCTTCCTTTATGAAACTTGTTTTCCTTTTAGTCTTCTTCGACCTTGTCTTTCTGGTTTCATCTCTCCTCGCGGTGGGCTTCTTCTTGTGCCATTTTTCTCCCCTAATATTTCTTCCTCTCTCAGACTTCTTCACATTTTGCCTTTGTTCTCCTCTCAGCCTTCTTCCTCTAGTGGTCCTCTTCCTTTATGATTTTTTTTTTCCTTTTAGTCTTCTCCGGATCTGTCTTTCTGTCTTCTTCTTCTTGTGCCATTTCCCCCCCCCCTAATATTTCTTCCTCTCTGACTTCTTCATTTTGCCTTTCTTCTCCTCTCGGCCTTCTTCCTCTAGTGGTCTTCTTCCTTAATGGAACTTGTTTTCATTTTAGTATTCTCCGGATCTGTCTTTCTGTCTTCTTCTTCTTCTTGTGCCATTTTTCTCCCCTAATATTTCTTCCTCTCTCAGACTTCTTCACATTTTGCCTTTGTTCTCCTCTCGGCCTTCTTCCTCTAGTGGTCTTCTTCCTTTATGAAACTTGTTTTCCTTTTAGTCTTCTTCGGATATGTCTTTCTGTCTTCTTATTCTTGTGCCATTTTTATCCCCTTAATATTTCTTCCTCTCTCAGAATTCTTCACATTTTGTCTTTGTTCTCCTCTCGGGCTTCTTCCTCTAGTGGTCTTCTTCCTTTATGAAACTTATTTTTCCTTTTAGTCTTCTCGGATCTGTCTTTCTGTCTTCTTCTTCTTGTGCCATTTTTCTTCCCTTAATATTTCTTCCTCTCTCAGACTTCTTCACATTTTGCCTTTGTTTTCCTCTCGGCCTTCTTCCTCTAGTGGTCCTCTTCCTTTATGAAACTTGTTTTCCTTTTAGTATTCTTCGGATCTGTCTTTCTGTCTTCTGCTTCTTGTGCCATTTTTCTTCCCTTAATATTTCTTCCTCTCTCAGACTTCTTCACATTTTGCCTTTCATCTCCTCTCGGCCTTCTTCCTCTAGTGATCTTCCTTTATGAAACTTGTTTTCCTTTCAGTATTCTCCGGATCTGTCTTTCTGTCTTCTTCTTCTTGTGCCATTTCTCCCCCTTAATATTTCTTCCTCTCTCAGACTTCTTCTCATTTTGCCTTTGTTCTCCTCTCGGCCTTCTTTCTCTAGTGGTCCTCTTCCTTTATGAAAATTGTTTTTTTTTTTAGTATTCTTCGGATCTGTCTTTCTGTCTTCTTCTTCTTGTGCCATTTTTCTCCCATAATATTTCTTCCTCTCTCAGACTTCTTCACATTTTGCCTTTGTTTTTCTCTCAGCCTTCTTCCTCTAGTGGTCCTCTTCCTTTATGAAACTTGTTTTCCTTTCAGTATTCTCCGGATCTGTCTTTCTGTCTTCTTCTTCTTGTGCCATTTCCCCCCCCCCTAATATTTCTTCCTCTCTGACTTCTTCATTTTGCCTTTCTTCTCCTCTCGGCCTTCTTCCTCTAGTGGTCTTCTTCCTTAATGGAACTTGTTTTCATTTTAATCTTCTTCGACTCTGTCTTTCTGGTTTTATT
>NC_134820.1:25797136-25832136 GCF_046742065.1 Oratosquilla oratoria | reverse complement strand
GTAAACTACAAACTTATCTACTTTCCGAAAAAAATTGCATATTTACTTATAAGTATCCATAACATCGTTTATGCAAACCTTAACGAAGACTTACATTATTACGAACCAAACTGTAGTAAACAAGTTTCTTTCCACAGTTTTCATATTATATGCATGATTATGCTTACTGAAATGGTCATAAGATCGGTTTCTCTTTTACATATTTCTTATGTGCATTAATCTTAATTCTAAGATGTTCTGTAGTCACAGAACACATGGAATCATGCACATAGCTCTTTTGGCATTACACTTTTTTTTGTGAATTGATGTTTTCAAATATTCATTTTTGTGAAAACGTATAATTATTTTAGAATTCCTTAATAGCTCTGGAACCACGAAAAGATTTTCTTGAAAAAGTTAAAATAGATAGTTTGTGCGTACGTAAGTGCGTGCTTTCGTGTGTGTGTGTGTGTGTGTGTGTGTGTTTTGTGTGTGTTTGTGTTTTGTGTGTGTGTGTGTTTGTGTTTGTATTTTGTGTGTGTGTGTGTGTGTGTTTGTGTTTGTATTTTGTGTGTGTTTGTGTTTGTTTGTATTTTGTTTTTGTGTTTGTATTTTGTGTGTATGTTTGTGTTTGTATTTTGTGTGTGTGTGTGTGTTTGTATTTTGTGTGTGTGCGCGTTCATGTGTGTGTGTACGTGTGTTTACGCGTGTGTACACGAGCGCGTGTGTGTGTATGTTTGATGTCCGAACATATGTTAGCACGAATCCTAACACAATTTTTTCTCACTTTTATGTGATTTGTACTAATTCCTTTCATCTTTGTATTGTGTCTTTTTCTGGTTAAGTTAGTTCATGAAGATTCCTTCATCAAATTGTTTGACCCGTTCCATCAGAGCCGAGGTCATTAGCTCTGCGGTAATTCGAAAAAGATGTTTTTTTTTCCACAGATCTGATCAATGCCAATCACGATAGAAGACAAGAAACAGCTCAACTTGTACAAAACACTCACTCGCGCCATTGCGTGTGTGTATACGTGTGTGTGTGTGTGTGTGTGTGTATGTGTGTGTACGTGTACATGTGTGTGTACGTGTGTGTGTACGTACGTGTGTGTATACGTGCGTGTGTGTATACGTGCATGTGTACATGCTTGTGAAGTGTGTGCGCTTGTGTGCGTGTGTGTGTGTCCATGCGTGTGCGTGCGTGTGTGTGTGTGTATGTGTGTGTACGTGCACATGTGTATGTACGTGTGTGTGTACATACGTGTGTGTATACGTGCGTGTGTGTATACGTGCATGTGTACATGCTTGTGAAGTGTGTGCGTGTGTGTATGCATGCGTGTGTGTGTATATGTGTGTGCGTGTGTTTGTGTGTGTGTGTGTGTGTGTGTGTGTGTGTGCTTGCGTTTGTGATTTTATACATGTCTGCATTTGCTAAATGCTTTCTCTTTAGTAAGGCTGATGTTACAATCCTTCCTTTATCATGCGACCATACACAACTTTACCAAAAGATACATCTCAAAAGATTGTGCTTATCACGGGTTTTTGAAATCAAGACCATGTTTTTTTCTTTTCTTATATATTGTCACAATTGTCGTATCTCGTTCTCGTTTAAGGTTAGTGGACCGTTGTCCCATTTTCTTCTCACATTTTCGAGTTGACTTTATGAGTTTTATTCTCTCGCTTGTATGTACGACGCCATCTTGTTTCTCTATTACTCTTCTCCAGTTTCATTCTCCCGTGACCTTAAATATTAAGGTCTGTATCAGCGGAAACTATTTTTAATTTTATCTCTACTTTATTATGACCATTAACAGAGCACGGGCTATTCTTATAGTAAGCTTGTATCATTTTATGATTTACTATTTACTTGAATTAATTATAGATGTTGCATTTTAGAATTGTTCTTAATTTCGTACTATCATGTATGATCATAACTGTGGTCACGTGACCTTAAATATTAAGGTCTGTATCAGCGGAAACTATTTCTAATTTTATCTCTACTTTATTATGACCATTAACAGAGCACGGGCTATTCTTATAGTAAGCTTGTATCATTTTATGATTTACTATTTACTTGAATTAATTATAGATGTTGCATTATAGAATTGTTCTTAATTTCGTACTATCATGTATGATCATAACTGTGATCACGTGATGTAAGATTTAGTTAATTATCACTTCCTGGCATATACATAAATAGTAACACTGTATACAGCTAATTTCATATCCTTATTAATACCAAACCTTGCACTATAGAATTGTACTTAATTTCGTACTATCATGCATGATCACAACTGTGGTCACGTGATGTAATATTCAGGTAATTATCACTTCCTGGCATACACACAAGTAGAAACATTATATACAGCTAATTTCGTATCTTTATTAATACCAAACGTCGCACTGCTTGCGTTAAAAAAAAAAAAAAGTTTTCAAAATTTCTTGAAGAATATCCTTGGGTGAGCCTTCTGGCTTCCTTCCTCTGCAAGAAATTTCATGACTCGGATCTCGCACGTTCCCATCAAGTGTCTTAGGCGTCTTCTTTCTGTGCCTTTTCTTGCTCCATTAGAGAGAAATTACGAGTCTCAAGAATGAAGTAGACTACTTGCAAAAGTGGCCTGGAATCGTGACCATTTTTTTTTTTTTCATCGAAAAGTTGTCAAAGAAATTGCATTTCCTACTTCACAGCTAAAACCCTTTGAAGTAAAGAGGGTATCCTCTTTTCCTTAGAGGTTGGTGTTGTTAATGTTATTGTAGTTATTGTTGTTGCTGCTCTTTTTCCTCTTCATTCTCCTCTTTGTTTTCTTCATCTTCATCTCCATCATCATCATCTTCATCATTATCTTCATCATCATTGTCTTCATCTTCATCTTCATCATCTTCGTCATCATTTTCGTCATCATCTTCATCATTTTCGTCATCGTCTTCATCATCGTCTTCATCATCATCTTCGTCATCTTTATCTTCATCATCTTCGTCATTTTCGTCATCATTTTCGTCATATTTTTCGTCATCATTATCTTCATCATTATCTTCATTATCTTCATCATCATCTTCATCATCATCATCATCATCTTCATCATCATATTCATCATAATCTTCATCATCATCTTCATCATCATCATCTTCATCTTCATCCTCATCCTCATCATTATCTTCATCATCATCTTCTTTTCCTTCTCCTCCTCCTTTTCCCCCTTCTTCTCCTTCTCCTCCTTTTTTTCCTTCTCCTTCTTCTCCTCCTCCTCCTTTTTCTTCTTTTCCTTCTTCTTTCCCCTCCTTCTTCTTCTTCTTCTTTTCCTTTTTATTTCTCCTTTTCCTTCTTCTCTGTGTGTGTGTGCTTGTGCTATGTTGATCAAGAATGCATTTTTCTAATCTTTACATGAAAATCTGAATATTCATTTTTCATCTTCGCTTTTATTTCAGACAAAATTCAAATTTCTTCAACTTAAAATATGTTTTACAAGCGTGAGTCTTTTGTTTTATATCCAGTTTATACATGTATCAACGATATGCGTATACAAACCTTTTTCTAATTCAGCATTGTCAACACGCTTATAAAAATGTAACTACTTGTGTTCTTTCTAAATTAATTTTCAAACACAATGATCGCTTTTCAGACTTCTCGTTGATCTGCCTGTTTGGCCTCTGTTATCTTAATATTATAATGTTTTCTTCCTTATTCTTATTTTGATTTCTCATGCCCGACGTCTCTGTCTGTCTTTACGTGTCTTTCCGTCTGTATTTCTGTCTTTGTTTTTGTCTTTCTGCCGTTCTGTCTTTCTGTCTGTATGTGTCTGTCAGTCTGTCAGCCTGTTTGTCTGTCTATTTGTCTGTCCGTCTGTGTCTTTCTGTCATTCTGCCTTTCTACCATTCTGCCTCTCTGTCTTTCTGTCTTCCTGTCTATTTGTTTGTCTATTTGTCTGTCTATCTGTCTTTCTGTTTTTATCTTTCTGTCAGTCTTTCTGTCTGCTTTTCTGTCTGTTTTCTGTGTTTTTCTGTCTGCTTTTCTGTCTCCTCTCTCTCTCCTCTCTCTCTCTCTCTCTCTCTCTCTCTCTCTCTCTCTCTCTCTCTCTCTCTCTCTCTCTCTCTCTCTCTCTGTCTGTCTGTCTTCCTATTTAGTCTCTCTTGTTCATTCCCCTCCCTCTCCACCCCCTCCCTTATATCTATTATATCTAGTTTCTCGTTCTCACACTATTTCTAAATTGTTCATCTTTTCGCTGCATCGCTTATTTCCATACTTCGTCATTTCACTGAACCAAGATCCAAGAGGCAGTCTTCAACCAATCCTCCTCCGTTATCGTCTTCAGCAGCAGATGTGACCTCTGCAGTACCCCTCTAACCCAGTGGTTCTTAACCTGTGGGGAATTCCCCACTGGTGGGGAATGGCGGAGTTGCCTAGTGGGGAATGACCAGTCGGACAGAAGAACCACTGTTTTTTTTTTTTTTTTTTTTTTTTTTTTTTTTTTTTTTTTTTTTTGTTTGTTTCTGGTGTCTTCTTGTTGTCACATTAAGGGCCGTAAAATGGCACAAAAAGCAAAGCTTATATTTACGTACTTAGTAAATACTGCATGGGTTAAAATCGAGAGTTGGCTCACTAAAAAGTGGGGAATTGGAGAAAAAAAGGTTAAGAACCCCTGCTCCCCATTTGTCATGTCAGTCGGGAGATTCTGGTATGCGTCGCTTATGGGAGTCGACCTAGCTTGACCTAAAACCCGCCTTCGACTCGAGTGTTCCGGAACTTGTAGGGAAACGATGGTTTTCCAGGTTGTAAGTTTATGATACTCAGTCACCCTTATTCTCCGGAAAGCTTTGCCTTTGTCTAGCTGGAAAGTCAGAAGCTACTGGAACGCAGGTGGTCTGGATACGGACTCCTTTGTTGGTTATTCGTTGGTTAATAAGGATCATCTATCGGAAAGCAGGGCTAGTCTTTGCCAAGGTCTAAATATACAGGTCAGACCGTTTGAATTATTGTGCGCAGCTTCTGACGTCATTAGGCTGGGTCCGTTTTCTCTTTGTGAAACACTGAAGAAAACTGTGAAACGCCAAGGAAGACAGGAACTATAATATTTTATATATTATATATATATATATTATATCATATATATTATATATATATATTATATATATATTATATATCATATATATTACATATTCATATATATATAGACAGGAACTATAATATTTTATATATATTTATATATACTGTATATTTTATATAATATTTGTCAGAATAAAACTAATTGCGTGGAGCGGTGCGAGCGATAGCAACATTTCCGAACGACGCACCAGCTTCAACTGACAGCTATAGGACCAGAGAACCCCACTTTGAACAGCCAGGTGACGTTCACGGGCCCGCTGCGCCAACTCCCTCGAAATTCGGTCGGAAGTGGTTAGACCTTATATCCTTAGATCTTGGTCTTTGCGAGACACCAGGACGTGTATACTCGGCTGTACCTCTCCGCACTGTACCTCTTCAGCACATCTCTGCTCTGATGCTGTTTGTGCCCACAAAGACGCAAAGCAAGCCTACAAGCAATGGAGAATTGTGCACTAGAAGGATAAGCCTTACGGAAACTACTTTCCACTTTCATCTTAGTGGCTAACCAGCGACATCAACTGAAAACGAGAAGAGGCGAACAGAAGCATTTGTTTCCTCTTCCAACTTTACAGAAGACACATTACCTTGCATCTTTGTGGCCTCAGCTTCTGAGTAGAGACGGGCTGGAACAGGGCGGGGAGGTACCGTAGAGTATACACGTCCTGGCGCCTCGCAAAGGCTATCCCTGTGCATGAAATGTCATACTGGAAGGATTAGATTCAAGGAGGATTGGAAACTTGCAGTGATGGCTGTGCTAGTCTGCTACATATCGCTTTCTTGTTTTGATTTCCCCTTTTCTTTTACTCCCCTTTTCAAAGGCTTTTCTCTGGGCATGTTTTTGTTCCTCGTGTTCCATTTGCTGCCTGTTTCAGCTTTTCCCTCTCCCCTTTCTTTCTTCCCAGTTCAGTTACTTTTTTTTTACCTTTTGTACCTTTTTCAAAGGACAGATTGATCGGCATTTACCAAAGCCCTTGTCAGGTGATTTTGTTTGTTTTTGGTACACAAGCGGTCTTTTCTTTATTCTTTTCATGTTGTTGACTTTGTGTTTGAACTTGTTTAATATATCTGTTCTTGTGATTTTTCGGTTGTCTCGTTTGGTTTAAGTTTGTGTTCACTGTGTTCCTTTGTTCTATATTCTTTCCTTTTTATTTATTTATTTATTTATTATTATTATTATTATTATCATTTTTTTTTTTTTTTTTTTTTTTTGTAAGAATTTGCAATGTGTATTTCTGTTTTACAATCCTTTCACACAAAAAATTCAGTAGCCCCCATTTAACCCCATTTTAATATTTTGGAGTAAAACATTTATTCATTTTGTTTGCTTTACACATTTGTTTATTTAGCTATTCCTTTGTCAACTTACTCGTTCATCTACTTATTTTCTATTTATTTATCAATTTACTCTCTACTTTTATTTGATTATTTATTTATTTACCTATTCATTTGTTTATTCGTTTATCTATCATATCTTATTTGTTATCTGAACTTCATGCCTTAATTTCTTGATTATTATTTGTTCCTTTTTGTCTATTCCCATTTCACCGTTGTCTGTCCTTTTCGTGTCACTTTTGCTATTTTCCTTCTTAGTTCAATCTGTTTTGTTTTCGGCTGTTGTTTACCAGATTGTTTTCTTATTGTTAACCTTTACTTTTATCTTACCTTATTCCTGTGCTGTGTCCATCGCTCCCTGAATTTATCTATATACAGTATGTTCATAAATTCCGTCTGCAATTAAAAAATATACATCTTTGTAAGTAGTTGTGCTAGAAAGAATCCGTAGAAATGGTTAGAAAAATATAATAAAACAATAAAATAGATTGCCTTCTTTCTAATACTTTTATACAGAATCTTTCTATTACAAAAACTAGTGAAGTTTTGTCTTCTTTCATAGTGCACGCGAACTTTATAGACACCCTGTATTGTAAGTTGTCCGAAGCAAAATGAAATTTTATTTCCGAACTGTTTCATGTGTTCCTTACTCCGGGATGCTTTTTATTAAAAATTTGTTCCATATTTTATCGTACTTTCTCTCTCCTCCGGATTTTTTCGACCACGTCATGTCCGGATACTTGATGTGTGTTTTCTAAGAAGAACTGACGCCTGAAGATCTCCCCAGTTTCCTTCTTCGTCCACGGAATCTTCGCTACTCGTATGTGATGTCTTTGATAGGTGTCTTTGTGATTCATTCGGGTTTTACGTGTTAAGTAGTGACAAGGTTTTGCGTTTTCAAATTCAAGATACATGGTTGTTGTTCTTGATTATCCACAACATCGTACATTCTTTCATACCTTCCGTCCTTCCCTCCTTCCCCCTCTTCCCCTCCTCTCCCTCCTCTCCCTCTTCTCCCTCCTCTCCTTCTTCTCCCTCCTCCCTCCTTCTCTCCCTCCTCTCTTCCTCTCCCTCCTCACCTCCTCTCCTCCTCCCCCTCCTCCTCCCCTCTTCCCCCTCCTCCTCCCCTCGTCCCCCTCCTCCTCCTCCTCCCCTCCTCCACCTCTTCCTCCCCTCTTCCTCCTCCTCCCCCTCCCCCTCCTCTTCCCTTCCTTCCCCCTCCTCCTCCTTCTTGTTATAGTATTCTTTCTTCTCCTATATCTCTTCTTCGTCATTCTTCTCTCGTCTTCTTCCTTCTTGTTCTTTCTTCTAACTTCTCCTCCTCCTCCTCCTCCTCCTCTTTCTGTTTCTCTGCTTCTCCCTCTCCCTCTTTTCCTCCTTAATATTTTCCTTCCTTTTTCACTCTATCTTCCCCCTTCTCTTCTTCCTCCTCATCCTCTTTTCTCTGTTTTCTCCTCCCTTTCTTCCTCCTCCTCCTTCCTCCTCCCCCTCTTTTCCCTCCCTTTCCTCCTTCGCTTCCTCCTCCTCACGATTTTCCTCCTTGTCTTTTACCCTTTCCTTCTTATTACCTTCCTCTCCCTCCTTTTCCTCCCAATTCCCCTCTCCATCTTCCTATTTTTCTTCCTCCTACTTTTCTTCCTCATATTTCTCCTATTTTTCCTTCTCCTGCAGGCACTACAGAGAAACTAATTCTTAAAAAAGGAATTCCCAAATGCAATATCAGATTCTTAAGTAAAAAAATCGAAATGGTCTACTCATTACATTCTTTTGAATCTGTACCATCCAGATGTACTTGAAATCTAGTCAAAATGGTCTGAAATTAGCAAGAACAAAATCAAAAGATTCACCAGTTAGTTTTATTTTTCTTTAGTGTACTTTTTTGAGGGGCGGGCTGGAAGTATTTAGGTTTTTATTCTAGAGTCTAGACCATACCACACAGTTTCGTTCAATGTCAGAGAGTTTCGTTCAACTGAGGGCCATCAAGGACTTGTTTGACCCAAAGCCATTATGAACGAAAATGTAAAACAAAGGTTCCCAGCCTTTTTGAGCCTCTGCACGGAGAAAGTAAAAGGACAAAAATAAATTAAGTTATATTAATTTTATAGTCTTATTATAAAATCCGTATACTCCTGACTTCATAGGTATGTGAATATTGGTGATACCAATCAAACAAGCTTAATAAAACGTGTGTGTGTGTGTGTGTGTGTGTGTGTATATATATATATATATATATATATATATATATATATATATATATATATATATATATATATATATATATATATATATATACACATATATACATATATATATTCATCTGACTAGTTTAAAACATTGTTGTATATAAGTGCTTATTACTTGTACCCCTATGTACACTATGAAAAGTACATACGTGTGCCCTTTGGTGTACATGTACATTAACTATCCTTTAACCCATTCAACACAAAGTTCAACTGAACAAGGTGTTCACTAGGACAGAACCTGTAAAGGGGGAACTTGTACGTCATTTTGGTACGTTGAGTATAATGAACTGAATGTTCAAAGACCTTGACATTGCTTTGAACTCTCTTCGTGTTGCAACAACGTCCTTGAATTGATTCCGTTCGGTCCTCCGCTTTAGGTTTTTCTTTTTTGTTTTTCTATTTTCTTGTATTTGTTGTTTATTGATGTTTCTTTGATTTTTCTTTTTTCTTGTATTCGTTGTTTATTGATTTTTCTTAGATTTTTCTTTTTGTTTTTCTTTTGTATTCGTTGTTTATTGATTTTTCCTAGATTTTTCTTTTTGTTTTTCTTTTGTATTCGTTTATTGATTTTTCTTGTATTTTTCTTTTTTTTTCTTCTTGTATTCGTTGTTTATTGATTTTTCTTGGATTTTTCTTTTTCTTTTTCTTTTTTTCTTGTGTTCGTTATTTATTGGTTTTTCTTAGATTTTTCTTTTTGTTTTTCTTATTTCTTGTATTCGTTGTTTATTGATTTCTCTTTTCTCGGGGGTACAATACAAGATCATCGTCCTTTTCCTGATATAATGGATTTACTTTATAAAGTTAAGATCTTCCTTTTATCTCTCTTATCTTTTCCTCCTCCTCCTTTCTCCTCCTCTTCCTTATCTCGTGTCCCTCCCTGCTCCTCCTTTTCTCCACCTTCTCCTTTTCTCCTCCTTTTCCTCATCTCATGTTTCTTTTCCTCAATTTGCATGATCTCATTTCTCATCTCCTCCCCTTCCGTATCAACGTGGTTTTATCGTTTTCCATTTGCATTTTTTTATTACACTACCTCGCTCCTCCTTCCTCTACATCACTCTATCACAAGGTCCTTACAATCCACAAGATTTTTTTTTTTTTGTCTTCTTTTTCACCCCCATCTCCATTGGAAGAACTCGTGCATCTTCAATTCCTTATTTAATTTTCGAATTTTACCCTTTGTGAACTTTTCTGGCATTTTTTTTTTTTTGGGGGGGGGGCATTTTTTGGGCATTTTTTCTAGCATATTTTTCTGGGGCATGTGGAGTAGACCATATGCCCCACTAATCTTATTTTCATGTTTCTGCCAATCTTCCCTTTTATTGTTATCTAATTTGCCACCTTTCCCTCGTTTATTTTTTGTTCCACCAAGTTTCTGCTCTTCTTCCTTCAGCTTCTCATCCGCCTCCTCTTTTTGCTTCTTTTGCTCTCTCTCTCTTATTTCTCCTTCTCTTCATTTATTTTTTGTCGCTACCTTAGTTGCTCCTTCTCTTTTTTCCCTTCATTTCGTTCTAATCCACCTTCCTTTTACTTCTCCTCTTTCTCTTACTTTTCCTTTATTTTTCGTCCCTACTTTAGTTGCCTCTTCTCTTTTTTCCCCTTATTGTGTTCGAATCCACCTTCCTTTTACTTCTCCTCTTTCTCTTATTTTTCCTTTATTTTTCGTCCCTACTTTAGTTGCCACTTCTCTTTTTTTTTCCTTTATTTTGTTTTAATCTACCTTCTAATCCTACCTCATCTACTCTTCCTTTACCTTTCTTCCCTTCTTTTTTTGCCTCGTACATGTTATTCTCTTCCTTCCTCACTTAATTCTTCCTTTGTAAGTAACCTCCTCCTTCCATATAATTTATTCCTTGTATTTTTTCTTCCTTCTCTTTCCGCTCCTCTTGCTTTTCCTATTTCTTCTCTTCTTCCTCATTCTCTCCTTCTGAGTCCTCCTATACCTCCTTTCCATCCTTTTCTTTTGCTTCCTCCTCATTATCATTATCGTCATCATCCCCTTTATTCATCACCCTTCTCTTTCCCCTCCTCCTCCCCTCCTCCCCCTCTCCCCCTCCTCCCCTCCTCCTCCTCTCCTCCCCCGTCCTCTTCCTACTCCCCCTCCTCCACATCCTCCCCTCCTCCCCTCCTCCCCCGTCCTCCTACTCCTACTCCCCTTCCTCTTCCTCCTCGTCCTCCCACTCCTGCTCCTCACTCCTACTCCTCACTCCTATTCCTCCCCTTCCCCTTCCTCCTTCCCCCTTCCCTCCTCTCCCTCCTCCTCCCTCTCCTCCCCCTCCTACTACTACTTCTTCTCTTCTTCCTCCTCCTCACCACCACCACCATCACCACCACCACCGCCACCTCCACTTTTGCCATCACGTTTGCCACTGAAATGATGATAGTGAGTAACCGCTGCTCATTTACGAGTTTTGGCTGAGTAATTCTTTTGATGCCGGAAGTCTTCCTCTCCTTGAAAGGTTCTCAGTTTGTCAGGCGAAGAAGAACTGACAGCTGGTAAGGGTTGTGACATCAGTGAGTGGAGTTTGAGATGGAGGAGTGTGGAGGTTGAGATGGAGGAATGTGGAGGAGAGATGGAAGGGTGGAGGGGAGGTATTTGGGTGGAATGGGAAAGGGAGGGAAGAGTGTAAGGAATGAAAGGGAGAGGCGGAAGAAGAGGTGAATTAGATTAATTTCCAGGAGGAGAAAGAAGAAAAATATGAAAATAAAGGTAAAGGAGTTTGTAATGAGGACCAGATAAAGGGGAGACTAGCACTGTAAGGAGATTTATTGGTAGGAGGAGGAAGGAGATGAGAAGAAGAGGAAGAAGAGAAAGAGAAGGAAGCAGTGTGAAGAGGAGGTGCTTTGAGAGAATGAATGTAGAAGGTGGAGTAGGGAGTGGAGGAATGGGTAATAGGAGTGGGATTTGAGTAGTTGCAGGAGTGGAAGGAGTAAGAGAATGGAAAGTGAAAAGCACTACTAGTCTGGAGAATAGGAACTCGCCCAAAAATGATAATAATAAATGAATAAAAAGATATATAAAATAAATAAATAAACAAATAATAATAATAGGTGAATAAATAATTGAATAAATGAATATAGAAATGGAATAGGATAACTGATTGAATAAAATAAGTAAATAGATAAAAGAGATGAAATAAATGAATAAATGAATAGGTATAGCGAAATGAATATAATTAATAATCAATAGACAAATAGAAAGATAAACAAATAAATATAGAAATAAACATTAATAAACAATCAATGAATAAACAAATAAACAGTCAAAATAACATTTAACAATATTTACAATTTGATTAAAATAAAGTGTAATAAAATTTATTAGAACAAATGAACAAATAAAATACTCTCATATTTGCAGAGGAGAATCTTTGCCGTAATAGTTTATTTGTCTTTCTTTTTGTCTTATTTCGCTCGTGCTCTTCGTAATTTCTTTTCCTTTGAGACGCCACCTCCCTCATTGCTAATTTCTCGCAACGATCTTTGTTTATTGAGTTCATGCTTTTGAAAGCAGGTTTTTTTTTTTATTTTTTTTATTTTTTTTTTTAGCATTGCCAACTTCCACGTCCTGCGCACCAGCGCCTGTTTTCTTTGATCTACTTTTCATTTCTTTTTCAATCAAACTCTTGTTTATTATTTATTTCTGTTATCATAAGTGTTGCTACTGTGTATCATCGTTGCTATTGTTTTTTGCTCTTTGTTCTTGTTCTTGTTTTTGGTCTTGTCCTCGTCTTGTTCTTGTACATATATTTGTACTTGTTCTTGTACTTGTTCTTGTTCTTGTTCTTGTTCTTGATTTTTGTCTCTTCTTGTTACCGTTCTCGCTTTCGTTTTCGATCTTGCTCTTATTCGTTGCTAATTTCTTTTCGTTTTATCTCCTTTTTCCTTTTCCCTTTTCTTTTGTCTTCTACCTTTATCATTTTCGTCTCTCTTTCCTCTTAGTTTTACCTTTTACTTTATATTTCTTTTTATTCTTTTTCTTTTTTTTTCTTCTCTTTATCATTTTTCTCCTCGTTCTTCTTCTTTTTTCCTCTACCTTTATCGTTTTCGTCTGTCTTTTTTCTCCTATTTTACCTTTTACTTTAAATTCTTCGTCTTCTTTAAATTCTTCTTCTTGTTCTTCTTCATCTTCTTCTTCTTCTTCTCCTCTTCTTCTCCTCTTCTTCTTCTTCTTCTTCTTCTTCTTCTTCTTCTTCTTTTTCTTCTTCTTTTTCTTCTTTTCATTTTTCCTATTTCTTCTTATCTCTTTCTTCTCCTTCATTTCCTCTCTTCTTCCATTTCTCCTTCCCCTTCTTCTTTCTTCTTCTCTTCCTCCTCCTCGTCCTCCTCCTCCTCCTCCTTTTTCTTCTCCTTTTCCTTCTCTTCTTCTTTTTCTACAACTTCTTCTCTTTCCTTTTCTACTTCTTTTTCTCCTTTTTCTCCCTTTTCACATTCTTCTACTTCTTCACCTTCTTCTATTTCTCATTTTCCCCTCTTTTTTTTCTTTTGATCTTTTTATTTTTATTTTTGTCCTTTCTGTTTTTCTTTCCTTTCTGTTTTTTTTTCTTCTTTTCTTCCTTCTCCTTCTCTTCCTTCTCCTTTTCCTTCTCTTTCCTCCTCCCTTGCTTCTCCTCGTTCTTCTCCTCCTTCTTCTTCTTCTCCTTCTGCCCCTCCTTCTTTTTATTCTTCTCCTTCTCCTCCTCCTTCTGCTTCAAGAACTTCTCTTTCTTCTACTTTCTCCTCTACTTCTGTTCTTCTTCGTGCTTCCTTTACTCTTCTTCCTTTTTCTTGTATTCGTATTTTAAAATAATTACGATATGACTCTCATTCTTTTCCTTGTGTTGTTATTTCCTCTTGTTATTTTCTGTTTGATTCTTCTTACCTTTGTTCCATGTTTTGTTAATTTCCTTCCTTCGATTTTCTTTCTTTGCAATCATCTGATCTCCTTCTCTTGTCACCTTATTCTCTCTTCCAAATTCTTCGTCTTTTCCTTTCCTCTCCGATGTCGCTATCTCCTTGCTGTCACCTTTCCATGCTTCCATTCTTTACGTTGGCCAATTTGCTTCTTGTCCGTTCTCTCCTCTTTCTAGTCGTTCTCTTCTTTCTCCTCCTCTTTCTCATTTTCGTTCTCTTTCTCGTTCTGATGTTAGCGTCTCTGCTGCAAGTCTTGGTATTCTCTTTCGTACCAGGTAATAGTTTATTACGAAAATGTTTTGTTGTTGTTGAAAACAGGAGGTTTTAGTCGTCTCATTGTGCCTCCTCATTGGTACCGAAGTGTTTATATCCAAGCTCGATTAGTCTGGATGTCCGTTTTCTTTTCATTACGGCTGTTCTTAGACTCATCCAAGTTGTCGTTGTTCCATCTACTCTTCCATTGCCTCGTTGCTCCAGTTCAATCGTTTAATATAATCGTTACTATCAATAAGCACATCAATTACTCAAACCCCCTCTCCAGCTTTTCCATTTCTATCTCTACCCCCACGTACACATTCAACTTCATAAATCAATCACATCTTCAATTCTATCACAATCTCCATCTCCACCTCTGTCACAGTCGCATCGTCAGTTTTCCTTCCATTCTCATCTCCACACCCACGTCTATTTCAATCTCCACCACCGCTCCCACCCCACTTCCACATTCACATCCACCTCCAGCTCCCCTTCCACCATCAACCACCTTCAGGGTTTGCTGGCAGAAGCCTCTGATGTCGTATCAAACTTATAATCACTCTTGCGTTCTTGGGGCGACCTCTCACGGCGCGCCCTCCTCCCCCTCCTTCGCTTCCTCTTCCTCCTCCTCTTCCTCCTCCTCCTCCTCCTCCTTCCTCCACCTCCTCCTCCTCCTCCTCCTCCTCCTCCTCCTCCTCCTCCTCCTTTCTTCTTCTTCATTGGCCTCCTCCGACCTCTCTCGTTCTTTTCCGGATCCATTTACGACTTCGGTTATCGATCTCAGGCTATTTCGAACTCGGCCGAAGACGCTCTCTTCGCCTCTTGAGGCTTCTTCCCTACCGGATGACACCTCCTCTCCTATTCTTCCCTTCGCCAGGAGGTTCTATTCATATCTGTGACATCCACTCGGTAACCAAAGAACTCCCACCTCGATATAGTAACTTACTTTATATATTTTATTCTGGCTAGTGCTCTCACGGATCAAAAACGACTCTTGGGTCATAAGTTTTTCAGGAAAATGTAAAAATTTGGTTTCAGGTTGTTCAGAATTGATTAAGTATGACATCCTTCTGAAATAGATAAAGTTCTTCTCTTCGTGTGGATTCTCTCTCTCTCTCTCTCTCTCTCTCTATATATATATATATATATATATATATATATATATATATATATATATATATACACCTCTCTATTTCTGTCTCTATCTCTACATCCAATTCTCCTCTAAATCTATCGCTCATCTCTCTATCTCTCCGCTCTATTTCTCCTACCTCTATCTCTCCTACCTCTCTCCTCTCTTTCTCTCCTACCTCTCTTTCTCTCTCATTTTCTCTCTCCTATCTCTCTCATTCTCTCTCTCGCTCATTCTCTCTCCCGCTCATTCTCTCTCCCGCTCATTCCCTCTCTCTCCCGCTCATTCTCTCTCTCTCATTCTCTCTCTCGCTCATTCTCTCTCGCCCATTCTCTCTCTCGCCCATTCTCTCTCTCGCTCATTCTCTCTCTCGCTCATTCTCTCTCTCGCTCATTCTCTCTCTCTCTCTCTCTCTCTCTCGCTCATTCTCTCTCTCCCTCTCTCTCTCTCTCTCCCTCTCTCCCTCTCTCTCCCTTTCTCTCCCTCTCTCTCTATTCCTCTCTCTCTCTCCCTCTCTCTCCCTCTCTCCCTCTCTCTCTGCCTCTCTCTGCCTCTCTGCAAGTAATATTGGTTTCTGCCTCTCCTTCTGTTCGTCCTCGCTTTTCTCGTTTTCTGCAGCTATCGTTCTCTCCTGTCCTTTCCATTCTTTGGCTCATTTCGCCTTCCAGTTTCTCTTTGATATAATTTTTTTCTTTTTTTTTTTTTCTTTTTCTTTCTTTTTCTTATTTTAACTCTCCCGAGAAGCTTCTTCCCTTCCCCAGTATTCATCCGTCTTCCCGTTTTCCTTCGGTCTTATTTTTGTTGTCTTCGTATATCTGAAGGATCCGGTCTTCTTCTTCTTCTTCTTCTTCTTCTTCTTCTTCTTCTTCTTCTTCTTCTTCTTCTTCTTCTTCTTCTTCTTCTTCTTCTTCTTCTTCTTCTTCTTCTTCTTCTTCTTCTTCTTCTTCTTCTTCTTCTTCTTCTTCTTCTTCTTCTTCTTCTTCTTCTTCTTCTTCTTCTTCTTCTTCTTCTTCTTCTTCTTCTTCTTCTCCTTCTCCTCCTCCTCCTCCTCCTCCTCCCTTTTTTTTTTTTTTTTTTTTTTTTTTTACTCATTTAATTTGTTTCTCTTTTTGTTTCTTTCCTTCTTTCTCTTCCGATCTGGGTCGCTTCTTCCCCCTGCAGGCGACGGTCACGCCTCGTTTGCCTTCTTCCTTGTTATTCTTCGGCGCGTGACCATCAGAGAACTTTCTGGAACTTCCCTTTCGGAATTTCTTTTTTCAGAGCCCTTCAAGATCAACCACACACGGTCAGACTTCTATGAGAACTTCCTGGAACTTCCCTTTCTGAATTACGTTTTCAGAGCCCCTCAAGGTCATCGCAACACGATCACACTAAGAGAACTTCCTGGAACTTCCCTTTCTGAATTGTTTTTTCAAAGCCCCACAAGGTTAACCTAACACGGCTAGACTTAAGTGTACATCTGACTTCTAAAAGAACTTTCTGGAACTTCCCTTTCTGAATTACTTTTTCAAAGCCTCTCAAAGTCAACCTGACACGGTCAGGCTTCTAAGAGAACTTTTTGGAACTTCCCTTTCTGACTTACTTTTTCCTTTCTGACTTACTTTTTCAAAGCCCCTGAAAGTCATCATATCACACGTTCAAACTAAAGTGTACATCTGACTTCTAAGAGAACTTTCTGGAACTTCCCTTTCTGAATGACTTTTTCAAAACCCTTAAAAGAAAATCTCATATAGTCAGACTTCTAAGAGAATTTTTGGGAATTTCCCTTTCTGACTTACTTTTTCAAAGCCCCTGAAAGTCATCATATCACACGTTCAGACTAAAGTGTACATCTGACTTCTAAGAGAACTTTCTGGAACTTCCCTTTCTGAATTACTTTTTCAGTCCCTCAAGGTCATCCTCACACGGTCAGACTCAAGTGTACTTCTTAGACACGAAGTAGTACGTGTGCCCCTCAAGAGTACATTTGTACTTTTCAGTGAGAGAATAACCACAATCTGTACAACGCATAATGTACTATCCTCAGCCAGATCAAGACGTTTAATAAATTCACTGATCTCATTCTATTAATGTCATCAATATTAATATACCTATAGAGTCTAAAATTATATATTTGATAATAGAATAATACGTAGTTATTATTTTATAGATTTTTTTATCTTTAATTTTTTGATGTACATGGAAACCTATCAGAAACTCCTAGAGTAGTGGTTCTTAACCTGTGGGGAATTCCCCACTGGTGGGGAATGGCGGAGTTGCCAAGTGGGGAAGGACCGGCCGGACAGAAGAACCACTGTCTTTTTTTTTTTTTTTTTTTTTTAATCGATGTGTTTTTGTTTCTTTTTGTTTGTTTCTGGTGTCTTCTTGTTGTCACATTTCGTGAATTTGGAAATATGCAAATTCGATTTTAACTCGTGCATTGTGTAGTAACTAAACACTGCAAGAGTTAAAAATTGAATTTGTCAAAGACCGATGCTGCGGTGGGAAATGGAGAGTTGCTCACTAAAAAGTGGGGAATTGGAGAAAAAAGGTTAAGAACCCCTGTCCTAGAGGTACCGGGGGACAGAGAGGCTCGGGAACCCTTTCGTAATTGCAATAATAGAATAAATGCTAGAAATCCGGGCTCTAGTAATTACGTACAATTACGTTCAATTACGTACACAACATTCAGTAGGTATGTTTACAAGTTTAGTTGAATTGTCAACGGGGGAAATTGTCTTCCGGGGGTAAATGTCCTAGGGGGCAATTGACAACGGGGGAAATTGTCCTAGAGGGCAATTGTCCTAGGGGGCAATTGTCCCAGGGGGCAATTGATTACGGGGGGCAATTGTCCTCAGGGGGAATTTGTCCTCCGGGGGAAATTGTCCTGATGCGTAGCGTATCATGTACATAATATGTAGATGAACAGTGATATTCATATATATACACATGAGTGTAATTATGTCCCCTCCCCCTTTCTGTCTGTCTCTCTCTATTTCTCTATATATCTGTTTCTATCTCTATATCAAAATATATTTAATTTCATCTCTATTTCTCACTCTTCATATCTATCTCTCACTCTCTCATTTTTTCTATCTCTCATTTTCTCTATCTCTCATTTTCTCTATCTCTCATTTTCTCCATCTCTCATTTCTCTCTCTCTCTCTCTCTCTCTCTCTCTCTCTCTCTCTCTCTCTCTCTCTCTCTCTCTCTCTCTCTCTCTCTCTCCCCTGTGAACTGGGCTCGATCTCGGGGTCTGCATTGTTACGAGTCCTCGGTATTAACGACTATAACACCAAATTGGTCTGTGTTTCCAAATCTAAGGCACTAGACCCTTTGAGGGTGATGAAGTTAATTATCGAGGTTATTGGGAAACGATGCAAACGTACAATTTCTTTTATCTTTCTAATAATAAGATATTACTTACGGGGGTGCTGGACTAATTAGGTCTGATTACAGTAGCTGTTAAGGTTGCAAAAGGTTAGGAATCGCTACTCCACATGATTTAAGGTTGGACTTTAATAAATTTTCGACATCCCTGGCGAACGCTATCTACCACTAGAAAGTAGAGTTTGACCTGGTTTTCTAGGTAATCTTAGGTGTCTTAATAGCTAATCTATATAATCTAGTTTCCGTAAATATAGCTACCGAAGTTATTTTCTAATAGAAGTTATTTCATAATAGTATAGAGCGTTCGTCAAGGCTGGCGAAAGGTTTTAAAACTACGGTCTCATCTCCACTCGATTATTTCCGGGTCTGTGTATCTGTTTTTTTTTTTTTTTTTTTTTTTTATTATTTTTATTATTGTTATCATTATCATTATCATTATCATTATCATTATCATCATCATCATCATCATCATCATCATCATCATCATCATCATCATCATCATCATCATCATCATCATCATCATCATCATCATCATCATCATCATCATCATCATCATCATCATCATCATCATCATCATCATCATCATCATCATCATCATCATCATCATCATCATCATCATCATCATCATCATCATCATCATCATCATCATCATCATCATCATCATCATCATATATATATGTATATATATATATATATATTTATATATATATATGTATGTATTTTTTGTTACTTCAGGGGGTATCTCCAGACTCTACAGGGATGAACAGATGCTGGAAACTCGTTTTTGTTTCCAAATGACTGTTCTCTTCTGAAGACTTACTACAGGAGCCAAACACTTGCTGGAAACCCAAGTGTGGACATTTTCTTTGCGCATCTCAGTTTCCCCCACACATTTATTAGGAGGACGGCATTTAGTGAAACTTCATTCCTAATGGATTTTTTTTAATTTTATTTATTTATTTTTTTTTTTATAGTCTATATGTTTGTTTTCATCTGCAAGCTCATTACATGGAGATACACCCCTACTGGAACCTTAGTGTTTGATTGCTGTGTCATTATGTCTATTCTGTCGCACTTTTTTTTTGGGGGGGGGAGTATACTTACTAAAACACTATTGTTAAATGTCTGCTTTATGTCCAAGTGGCTGTCTTTTTTGGGGACGTTCACTTTATGGCCACATACTTTCCGTAAACTAGTTTCTATCTCTATTCTAGTAAACTAGTTTCTATTCCATTCTCGTGTCATGCCTGTAATACAAGTTTACCACACAAACGTAGTCTAACTGAAAACCCATTTCTAACTGTATTATTACGTTTCTCTATCTGTTTCTCTTTCAGACCAACACAAAGATCACACAAACGTAGTCTAGCTAAAAACCCATTTTTAACTGTATTATTACGTGGGTGGAGGTGTGTGGAGTATATTCAGGGATGGGATGGGTGGAAATGATTTTATGCCTTAACCTTTTTGGCTACCTCCCTTGTAAGGGGGAAAAAGCCTTGGTATATGTATGTATGTATGTATGTATTATTACGTTTCTATATCTGTTTCTCCTTCAGACCCACAGCAGCAGACATAAACTGGAAACCCATTCGATCTGTTAGGTTCTGCGTCGGTCAAATCTCCTTCAAATTCACGTGGACATCTCGCACGTCGGCTCGGTTCCTGAAGAGTACTTGTGATCTCGTTTGAGACGTTCCTTGTTATTCTTCCGAGTTTCTTTCCTTCTTGAACGAAAATCTATAACCGTTCCTTTTCTGCGAGAGATTTCCTGGCCGTATGTTCTCCTGTTCTCTCGTTCATTTTTATGTTCTTCAGCTTTTATGTCCTCTCATCTTACATTCGTCTTCGTCATTTCCCACTTACTGGGCTGACGATAGTTTCTTACATTTACATTCCGTTTTCTTTCTTTCTCAATTGCCCTAGTTTCCCCCTTTTTTTTTTCCTTTTTTTTTCTTTTTTTTTTCTTTAGATTCGCCTTACCCCTACTACTCTCTTATTCTGTTTTTCTCCTTATATCGACCAATATTTCTTTACTTTTTACTCCTTATGTGCACCTTGTTCTAAGTTTCATTTTTATTCGTATCTATGTATTCTTCTCTTCGTTCACTTCTTCACTTTCCTTTACCTTCACTACATCAGTTCCGATTGAGAGTTTTACATTTGATCTCTTCCTTTATGTTCTGTCTGCACAAACTATATCTCCTCCCGTTGCTTCTCCTCTTCCTCCTCCTCCTCCTCCTCCTCCTCCTCCTCCTCCTCCTCCTCCTCCTCCTCCTCCTCCTCCTCCTCCTCCTCCTCCTCCTCCTCCTCCTCCTCCTCTTTCACTTACCCTTCTCCTCTTTTACTTCTCCCTTCTCCTTCTCCTCCTCATTTTTCTCCTCGACTTCCTCCTCATCCTCCTCGACTTCCTCCTCGTCCTCTTGCTCCTTCCTTTCTTCCTCCTCCTTCCATTTCTCCTCCTCTTGCTCCTCCTTTTCGTCATCCTCCTCCTTCTCCTCCTCGACTTCCTCCTCGACTTCCTCCTCCTACCTCTCCTCCTCCTACCTCTCCTCCTCCTGCCTCTCCTCCTACCTCTCCTCCTCCTCCTCCCTCTCCTCCTCCTCCTCCCTCTCCTTCTCCTACCTCTCCTTCTCCTACCTCTCCTTCTACCTCTCCTCCTGCCTCTCCTCCTCCTACCCTCTCCTCCTACCTCTCCTCCTCCTCCTACCTCTCCTCCTCCTCCTTCCTCTTGCTCCTCCTTTTCCTCTTTCCTCTTCCTACCCTTTCTCTTCCTATCTTCCACTTCCTTCTGATCCTCCTCCTCTTTCCTGTTTCATTCCCTTTCCTCCTCTTTTCCTTATCCTCCTCCTTTTCTTCCTAATACTCTTCTCCCTCTTACCTCCTCTCTTCGTTCTCTTTTCTTGTTTCTTTCACTCGTCCTGGAAACATCACTCTTCCCCTGATGTCGATGCTGCTGCTCCAGCTGTGGCTAGTCTCCCTCTCCTCCTCCTCCTTCTCCTCCTCCTCCTCCTCCTCCTTGTCCTCCTCCTCCTCCTCCTTCTCCTCCTCCTCCTCCTCCTCCTCCTCCTCCTCCTCCTCCTCCTCCTCCTCCTCCTCCCCGTCCTCCTCCTCCTCCCCGTCCTCCTCCTCCTCCCTGTCCTCCTCCTCCTCCCCGTCCTCCTCCTCCTCCTCCTCCCCGTCCTCCTCCTCCTCCCCGTCCTCCTCCTCCTCCCCGTCCTCCTCCTCCTCCCGTCCTCCTCCTCTTACCCGTCCTCCTCCTCCTCCCCGTCCTCCTCCTCCTCCTCCTCCTCCTCCTCCTCCTACTCCTCCTCCTCCTCCCCGTCCTCCTCCTCCTCCTACTCCTCCTCCTCCTCCCGTCCTCCTACACTCCTCCTCCTCCTCCCGTCCTCCTCCTCCTCCTCCCCGTCCTCGTCCTGCCCCTCTTCCTCCTCCCCGTCCTCCCCCTCCCCGTCCTCCCCCTCCCCGTCCTCCTCCTCCTCCCTCTCCCCGTCCTCCTCCTCCTCCTCCTCCTCCCCGTCCTCCTCCTCCCCGTCCTCCTTTTACTCGTCCTCCTCTTCCCCGTCCTCCTCCTCCCCGTCCTCCTCCTCCCCGTCCTCCTCCCCGTCCTCCTCCTCCCCGTCCTCCTCCTCCTCGTCCTCCTCCCCGTCCTCCTCCTCCCCGTCCTCCTCCTCCTCCTCCTCCCCGTCCTCCTCCTTCCCGTCCTCCTCCTTCCCGTCCTCCTTCTCCTCACCGTCCTCCTCCCCATCCTCCTACTTCTCGTCCTCCTCCTCCTCCTCATCTTCCTGTTCTTCCTCCTTCACCTCCCGTCCTCCTTTTCCACTTTTTGCCTCTGCTCTTCTTCTTTCATTTCTTCCTCGTCTTGTTCCTCTTCTTCCTTCTACCATTCCTCTTCTTTGTCCTGATCTCCCTCCTGTTTCTCCTTTTCCATTCTCTTACTCCTCCTCCTCCTTCCTCCTACTCCTCCTCTTCCTCTTCCTCTTCCATCTTACATCTAACTCCAACCGATCTCTTCCCCTCTTGTCGCTGTCTCTCCCTACATATCTATCGTCTTGGCAAGCCATGGCTGCGAGTATCCCAACCACCACATAATTGTTTATGACAATTTCATTCTTGTTTTTATCTAATTTTCACCATTTATCCATTTGTGCCATATATTTGTTTTTTCGTTACATTTTCATTTGCCCATTCATCTATTTGATGATTGATTTTCTATTCATTTCTTTATTATCTACTTGCTTATATTTATTATCTATAGAGTGATTTAATTTTGATAATTTATATATTATTTGTTTTTGAGGAGTGCAGTCTTCTTTCATACAGAAATTTCAAGGTCGCAAGTTTAATTTGAAGTCTCGTATTCTTCATCATAATTTCATGACATGGTTTTGAAGAGGTTAACCTATTAGTGTCCATATACATACGTATACATAGATGTATAAGCACATAGATATATATACGTATACGCATAGGTATATATACATATACATGTATATACATATACATATGAACATATACATATACACATATACATATACATATATACATACAAATATATACATGTACATATATACATGTACATACATACATGTACATATATACATGTACATATACATATACATGTGTACATACACATATATACACATATATACATGTACATACATACATGTACATATATACATGTATATATATACATATACATGTATACATACGAGTATACGTATTCTTGTACATGTGTATATACATACAAATATATTGTATCTATACCATCGCTGAATTACATTTTTCTTATTTCATACACATTCTTTTTTTAATGTTATTTCTAGTGCCACGTATCTATCTCCCAATTCTTTAATTCATCAGGTCTCTCCTTATACATCTGCTTCTCCCTATCACAATTTTTTTTTTTTTTTTTTTTTTGGTGAGCTTGCCTTCAGCACCATTTCTCATTTTAGAAAAAGAAATCAATTTCGTTTTTTGTTTTTGGGATTCCTCTGTCATTCCCAGTCCCTGAGATTTTGAGATGCTATCCACATCACCGCCAACCACACCTTTCTCCTTTCTCAGTCTTCCACACGTGATCCCTCGTCCCCCTCTCCCTTCACAAGATTTTCGTCATTTTTTCTGACATTTTTTCTGTCTCGGTTACATTTTTTTTTTTTTTTTTGGGGGTGGTCCTGTGAAATTCAATTAATTTGTTTTTATGTCTGAATACACACACACACACACACACACACACACACACACACACACAAAGAAACACCTACACACACAGAAACACCTGCACACACACCAACACCTACACTACCACCCTATCTTCCCTCTGCTACAAGGCTTCCATATGTTGCTGTCAGTCGTGGTTGTGGTCCTCGATTTTTGGAAATTACGTCACAGTCCTCTCCCGCTGTCTCGTGTTTCCGAGACGGGACACAAGACTTTTACTATTTTTTTTTTTCTTTTCCGCTGTCGGATACGCGAGACGGGATTTGGAAAGCCTGAACACGTCTAAGAACTTGTTCTGTTTGTTCGGAAAGTTGTGAAGATGGAAAGGGAGTATGTGTATGAAGGTACTCCTATGCATACGTACGTCTAAGAACAAGATACTTTTTGCCGATTCTTTGGGGAGTTGTGGAAGTAGATGGGAGTGTCTTTGAGCGTACAAGTATGCTTACGATTGTGTTTATCATTATTTGTTTATGCTATCTAATGATAAATGGTCATTGATAAAACTAATGATGGTATGATAACGACAGCATGATCAGTAATCAAAGCTGTGTAAACACTATCAAAAATAAGAAAACAAAACAAAATATCATTATCACAACAATGATATAAATAAACATTAATCATTTTATCATCAGCTTCCAAATCCAGCTACTATAATTCCAACAACCCCGTCGACAACAATAGAACAAAACAAACATCATTATCGCAACAATAACATAGATAAACATTAAGATTATTACTTTCAGCTTCATCGTTTCCAACGACAACTCGTTACCCGTCGAAAGTGTCAACAGACGTAGTCAATAAGACATACGAGACAGAAGGTAACACAACCCAGCACAGCGAGACTGTCCGTAAAAATAGAAGCGGAAGTGAAATACAGTTCATGGCAACAACAACAATATCGTATCACTTGGCCTGACATGAACACAATAACAAGCACTCCTGCCATTACCCAATTCGCATCAGTAGGTTCAAACCATCAAAATAGAACAAATTAAGAACAATGCACTATTTGGTTGAAATATATCGTATATATGTATTGTGTGTGTGTGTGTGTGTGTGTGTGTGTATGTGTGTTTGTAAATAACACACACACACACACACACACACACACACACACACACACACACACACACACACACACACACACACACACGTACATACATATAAGATGTAACTATATGAAAGCGCTCTGCTTCATTAGTTTAACTTTCCTTGTATTTCCTCCTGCATTTCTGGACACACGTGTTTCTTGTGTTTTATTGCACGTTTGCGTGTGTGTGTGTGTGTGTGTGTGTGTGTGATAGAGAGAGAGAGAGAGAAGAGAGAGAGGGGAAAGAGAGAGAGGGAAAGAGAGAGATGGAAACAGAGAGAGGGAAAGAGAGGGAGAGAGAGAGAGAGGGAAATAGAGAGTGGGAAAGAGAGAGAGAGGGAAAGAGATGGAAACAGAGAGAGGGAAAGAGAGAGAGAGAGCGAGAGAATATAAAATTTATCTAACCCTAAACACTACAAATATTCCTGTACTAAAAAAAAAAAAAAAAAAAAAAAAAAAAAAAAAAAGTGGGTCCCCTCATTCTTCCGCAGTGTGTCGCCACACCCTTGCCTGGCGGCCGGCTCCCTGTATCATCTCGCCTCGGCAGCCAATATCAAGCCTCAGTCTTGATTGTCTTCAGCGTCAAGGTCTTGAAGAAATTTTCAATTTCCTGGCCTGATTTCGTCCGCCAATCGTCTACTTCTTTCTTTCGATTTTTTTTTTTTTTTTTTTTTTTTTTTTTTTTTTTTTTTTTTTTTTCCCCGTTTCCTCTTCGACAGATCACAGGATCAGCAACTGGCTATACCTGTTCCTGTTGTCTTGTGTGTGGTTGCCGACTTCTTGTCTTATAGATATATATATTTATTTATTTTTCTTCTTTTTAATTCCATCGACTTTGGCCGCAAAGTCGGAAGAACTGCTTTGCACTCTCCCGCCCTTGCCACAAAAGAAGCTTAGGATCTTTCTTCTTTTCCTCCTCTTCCTCCTCTTCCTCCTCCTTCCTCCTTTTTCTCCTCCTTCCTCCTCTTCCTCATCCTTCCTCCTCTTCCTCCTCTTCCTCCTCTTCCTCCTCTTCCTTCTCCTCCTCCTCTTCCTTCTCCTCCCCTTCTTTCTCTTTCTTCTCCATTTATTACTCATCCACAGTCTCCTGTTCCTCCTCCTCCTCCTCCTCCTCCTCCTGTTCCTCTTCGCACTCTTCCTCTTCTTCTGTCTTCTTCTTCGTCTTTCTCTTTATCCTCTCCTTTCACTTCTTCCTCCTCTTCCTTCTCCTCCTCTTCTTTCTCTTCTCAATTTATTTCTCGTCCACGGTCTCCTGTTCTTCCTCCTGTTCCTCTTCGCACTCTTCCTCTTCGTCTTACTCTTCGTCTTCCTCCTCCTCCTCCTTCCTCTTTCTTCTCCTCTTCTTTCTCTTTCTTCTCCATTTATTGCTCGTCCACAGTCTCCTGTTCCTCCTCCTCCTCCTCCTCCTGTTCCTCTTCGCACTCGTCCTCTTCTTCTTTGTCTTCCTCTTCGTCTTCCTCTTCCTTCTTTTATTTATCCTCTCCTTTCACTTCTTTCTCCTTCTTGTCCTTCCTCTTTCTTTTATTAACATTTCTTCTGTTACTTGTACATCTCATCTTCCTTTTCTTCCTCCTCTTTATTTTCCTCCTCTCTCTCCTCCTCTCCCTCCTCCTCCTCTCCCTCCTCCTCTCCCTCCTCCTCCTCCTCCTCTCCCTCCTCCTCCTCCTCTCCCTCCTCCTCCTCCTCTCCCTCCTCCTCCTCCTCTCCCTCCTCCTCTCCCTCCTCCTCTCCCTCCTCTTCCTCTCCCTCCTCCTCTCCCTCCTCCTCCTCCGTTCCCTCCTCCTCTTCCTCCTCCTCCTCCTCTCCTTCCTCTTCTTCTCCCTCCTCCTCCTCCTCTTCCTCCTCCTCCTCCTCCGTTCCCTCCTCCTCTCCATCCTCCTCCTCCTCTCCCTCCTCTTCTTCTCCCTCCTCCTCTTCTCCCTCCTCCTCTCCCTCCTCCTCCTCTCCCTCCTCCTCATCTCCCTCCTCCTCCTCTCCCTCCTCCTCCTCTCCATCCTCCTCCTGCTGCTCCTCCGCTTCTCTTTCCCTCCTCCTCATTTCCCTCCTCCTCCTCTCCCTCCTTCTCTCCCTCCTCCTCTCCCTCCTCCTCCTGTCCCTCCTCCTCCTCTCCCTCCTCCTCCTCTCCCTCCTCCTCCTCTGCCTCCTCCTCCTCTTCCTCCTCCTCTCCCTCCAAACTCTCCCTCCTACTCTTCTCCCTCCTCCTCTCCCTCCTCCTCCTCTCCCTCCTCCTCCTCCTCCTCCTCTCCCTCCTCCTCCTCTCCCTCCTCCTCCTCTCCCTCCTCCTCCTTTCCCTCCTCCTCCTCTCCATCCTCCTCCTGCTGCTCCTCTTCTCTTTCCCTCTTCTCTCTTAAACGGTTTTCGCCTCCTCTCCCTCATCCTATCCAAGGCGATGTGTACATAATGATCCCCCCCGTTAGCTTCTTGTGTATTACGGGGAGAAGTTCTTCATAAAATGGCGCGGATCTTCACTATTCTTCATTTCTTTTTTCGCGAAGATTCTCTCATCGGTATATGACCTTTATAATTTCTTAATCACTCTTCTTTCCTTTGTGCTTCCCCACATTCCTCTTCTTCTTCTTCTTCTTCTTCTTCGCACCTCTTCTTCTTCCTCTTCGCACCTCTTCTAATTTTTCTTCGGATTTTTTTTTTTTTTCATCAACATAATTTCATTTTTGCCTTCTTTGCTTCATAATTCTTGTCTCCACATCACCCTTGTCTCTATCTGTCTGTCTGTATATCTGTCTGTCTGCCCCTGCCTCCCTTTCTGTCTCCGTCTGTCTGTATATCTGTATCTCTCTCTGTCTCTATCTCTATATCTCTCTCTATCTCTATATCTCTACATCTCTACATCTCTACATCTGTCTCCCTCTCCCTCTCCCCCCCTCTCTCTCTCTCTCTCTCTCCCTCTCTCTCTCTCTCTCCCTCTCTCTCTCTCTCTCTCTCTCTCTCTCTCTCTCTCTCTCTCTCTCTCTCTCTCCCTCTCTCTCTCTCTCTCTCTCTCTCTCTCTCTCTCTCTCCCTCCCCCTCTCTCTCTCTCCCTCCCCCTCTCTCTCTCCCTCCCCCTCTCTCTCTCTCCCTCTCCCTCCCTCTCCCTCCCTCTCCCTCCCTCTCTCTCTCTCTCTCTCTCTCTCTCTCTCTCTCTCTCTCTCCCTTTTTCTCTTTCTTTCTTTTCAATGTTTATTATTTCCTTTATCCCCTTCTCCTATCTTTAGTCCTCCACCCCCTCTCTCTCTCTCTCTCTTTCTCTCTTTTCAATTTCTCACCTCGCGCACCGACCTCTTCTCCTTGTCCTACCATCCTGTTAGCACCAGACCTGCTCTTTTTCTCTCTTCCCCTCTCTTTTTCTCTCTTCCCCCTCTCTTTCTCTTCTCACATTTCACTTACCCCTCTTTCCTCTTTCTTCTGGGATCACCCCCTTTCCATTCTTCATTTCTCTTGTTTTCTCTTTTTTCTCTGTTTTCTCTTTTCCTTTCCGTATATCATTCCTCTTTATCTGTCCTTTCCTCTTGTTTCTTTTTTATTTCTTCTTTATTTTTTTTATCACGTAATTCATTTCTCTTGTTTTCTGTTTTCTCTGTTTCCTTTAGTCCTTTTCCTTTATCATTCCTCTTTATCTATTCTTCTTTAGTCTTGTTTCGTTTTTATTTCTTTAATTCTTTTTTTATCACGTGATGATCGTTCCAGTTCTTTCATATATTTCTTTCATTCCTCTTCATCTACTATCTCTTTACTCTTCTTTATTTCATCTAATTTCGTCTTGTATTCTTCCTTGCTTCTTTATCACAACTTTTGTCCCAGTTCCTTCATTCATTTCGTTCATTTTCTGTTTCCAGTCTTTCTTGTTTTCCCTTTCGCTCTCTTGTTTTCTTTCTCTTTTTTTTCTTTTTCTCTTCCTTTTCTTTTTCCTTTTTTCTTTTTTCTTTTCCTTTTTCTTTTTTCTCTTTTCTCTTCGCCCCTTCCTTCTCTTCCCCTTCGTTTCCTCTTTGGGTTCTATCGATTTCTGGTCGTTCTCTTCCAATGCCTCTTACGTGACCTCTTGACAAGATTAGATTTTGTTTAATCTTTCTTGCGCACCCCCCCCCGTTTTTTTTTTTTTTTTTTTTTTTTTTTTTTTTTTTTTTTTTTTTTTTTTTTTTTTTTTTTTTTTTTTTTTTTTTTTTTTTTTTTTGAATGGCCCCCGACTATTTCGGAAAGACTTCGGGGTATTCGTTATCATTTACGCTCTTCTCGGATCAACACGGACCTCGTCTCTGCCGAGGCTTCTGCCACTATTTGCATGATCTCTTCACTCTAGCGTGCCCAGCCTGCCTGTCTTTCTGACAGACTTCTGTTTCTTTTCCGACATATTTTTTTTTCTTTTCTGTTGTCGCATGTCTGAGTCGGGTTTTTTCTTCCTCGTTCCAGCAAGACACTCTCCTTCCAGTTTTGTTTGGTCTTAAGGCGTGACCTGACCGTGTTGCTTTCTTAGGGTCTGTTTGTGTTCCCTTCAGAGACTCTGACGCAATTCTCATGTCAATAGTTTTCTTTTGCCACTGTGTTATCTTCGGTGATTATTTTTGGATCGTCGATCTCACTTTTAAGCTATTCTTCATCTTCTCCTCAATATCTTCTCCCTCCTCTTCCCCTCCTCCTCAGTTTATCCTCCCTCCTCTTCCCTTCCTCCTCAGCCACTTCTCCCTCCTACTCTTCCCCCTCCTCTTCAATACCTTCTTCCTCCTCTTCCCCTCCTCCTCACTACTTTTTCCATCCTCTTCCCCCTCCTTAATATCTTCTCCCTCCTCCACCCCTCCTCCTCAAGTCCTTCTTCCTCCTCTTTCCCTCCTCCTTAGTTCATTCTCCCTCCTCTTCCTGTCCTCCTCAATACCTTCTCCCTCCTCTTCCCATCCTCCTCAGCCCCTTCTCCCTCATCGTCTTCTCCTCCTCAATACCTTCTCCCTCCTCTTCCTCTCCTCGCTCCTCTTCCCCTCTTCCCTTCTCTTCCCCTTCTCCCTCCTCTTCCCCTCCTCCTCAGCCACTTCTCCCTCCTCTTCCCCTCCTCCCTCCTCTTCCCCTCCTCCCTCCTCTTCCCCTCCTCCTCAGTTCATCCTCCCTCCTCTTGCCCTCCTCCTCAGTTCATCCTCCCTCCTCTTCCCATCCTCCTCAATACCCTCTCCCTCCTCATCCCTTCTTCCTCCTCTTCCCCTCCTCCTTAATACCTTCTCTCTCCTCTTTCCCTCCTCCTCAATCCCTTCTTCCTCCTCTTCCCATCCTCAACTCCTCCTTACTCCTCTTCACTTACTTCCTCATCCACTTCTTCATACTTTCTCTATCCTTCCTCGCCCACCTCTCCCTCATTCTTCCGTCCTCCCTGCCTCTGTCCTCCTCCTCCTCCTCCTCCTCCTCCTCCTCCTACTCCTCCTCCTCCTACTCCTCGTATTCTTCCCCTCCTCCCTCGCACATATTCCTTCTTCTTCCTCCTTCCCATTTCTTCTTCTTTCTTCTATTCCTCATCCCGCTATTATTTTTTTTCTTCCTTCTCTTCTACTTTTTTTTCCTCCTTCATCTTCTCTTTCTAATTTTCTTCCTCCTTTTCCTCCTCCTCTTCCTCCTCCTCTTCCTCCTCCTCTTCATTCTCTTCCTCCTTCTCCTCCTTTCCTCTTTCCTCCTTCTCCTCCCTCTCCTCATTCTCCTTAACCTTCTCCTTCTGTTCTTCTTCTCCTCCCTCCTTCTCCTCCTCCTCCTCCTCCTCCTCCTCCTCCTCCTTCGCCGCCTCCTCCTTCGCCTCCTCATCCTTCGCCTCCTCCTACTTCGCCTCCTCCTCCTTCACCACTTCCTCCTCCTCCTTCCTCCTCCTCCTCCTCCTCCTCCTTTCTCCTCCCCCTTTCTCCTCCTCCTCCTTCCTCCTCCTCCTCATCTACCTCCTCCTCATCTACCTCCTCCTACTTCTCCTCTTTCTTCTCCTACTCCACTTCCTTTGCAATAAAAGATCTGACAGCCCGGCATTTAATTGTAATTGGATACGACAGTGGTAGCAGTAGTGTTAGTTCATTTTCTATCGTCTAGTTACCCTGTTTTCTTAATTGTACCTTAGTATAGTAAACACAAACAGCCTCGTTAGGCCCAGTAGGCCTGTTGTTGTTTGTCCTTCCTTTGTGTTCCTTTGCGTACTCCTCCTCCCACATCCTTAATCATATCAGTGTCCTTCATCTCCTCCACTGTATAACGTCTGTTTTAGTTATTTTCTTGTTTTCATCCGGGAAACACGTTTTCGCTATTTTAATCAATTTATCTCTTTCTACCTTTACTTCTTCTTTGCCTCTTTTTAATTTTTCTTTTCTAATTTCGTCTCTTTTTATTCATATCCTTATCTTTCTTCTCCATGTCCTTATCTTTTTCAATGTTTTTCTTACTCTTCCTATTTTCTCCTCATCCTCCTTATACTTTCTTCCTAACCCTCCTCCTCCTCTTCCTTTTCCAATTAAGCAACCTCCTACTCCTCCTTCCACTTCCCTCCTACTCCTCCTTCCACTTCCCTCCTACTCAACTTTCTCTTCAACTTTCTCCTAATCCCTCCTTCTCTTCCTCCTGCTCTTATTTTCCTCCTTATCTTCCTTCTGCTTCGCTTAATCTTCCTTGTGATTCTTCTAATCTATCTCTTTCCGTTTCTTTTGTTCTTCTCTGCTTCTCTTTCTCATCCACCTTATGCTTATACTCCACCTTTCTTCCTCGTCCTCTTCCTCCTCTTCCTTCTACTCCTCCTCTGCCTCCTCTTCCTTTACTCCTACTATTCCTTCTGTTCCTTCTACTCCTCTTTCTTCTCTTCCTCTTCCTCCCCTTCCTCTTCTTCCTCTTCCTCTTCTTCCTCTTCCTCCTCCTCTTCCTCCTCTTCCTCCTCTTCGTCCTCTTCTTCCTCCTCTTCCTCTTCCTCCTCTTCCTCCTCTTCTTCCTCCTCCTTCCTCCACTTCCTCCTCCTCTTCCTCCTCTTCCTCCTTCCTCCTCTTCCTCCTCTTCAAACTCCTACCCCTCCTCTTCTTCTTCCTCTTCCTCCTCTTCCTCCTCCACTTCCTCGTTTTCAGACTCCTACCTCTCCTCATCACAGATCGTACCCCTCCTCATTCTCCTCCTCTTTCTCCTCCTCCTCCTCCTCCTCTTCCTCCTCCTCTTCCTCCTCCTCCTCCTCCTCCTCTTCCTCCTCCTCCTCCTCCTCTTCCTCCTCTTCCTCCTTTCGCCTCATCATACTCCTACCTCACCTCATCTCCGATCTTACCCCTCCTCCTCTTTCTCCTATTCCTCCTCCCACTACTCCTCCTCCTCTTCCTCCTCCTCGTCTTCCTCCTACTCATCATCTTCCTCCTCTGGAGAGATCGAGTCCCCTGCGTGCTTGCCGGCCACGGTTGCCTGCACGCACAGACTTGCTCACTCGTGCATGCAAGCGGGGCATATCGGTAAGCTCGTCTATGTGTTTATAAATGTTGGGATCCGTGTTTGTTTTTATTGGTCAAGCAGGCGTTACGGCCGTGTATGAGCGAGTGCTTTTGTTCGTGTGTGTGTGTGTGTTTGTGTGTATGTATGTGTGTATGAATGTGTGTATTTGGATCCACACACGTATACAAACACACACACACACACACACACACACACACACACACACACACACACACCTATACATATATGTGTGTGTGTGTGCGTGTATGTTTGTGTTGGTTTATGTGTGTGTGCGTGTGTATGTGCTTCTGTGTGATAACTGGCTACCAGAGAAAGTACTCTACGGCCACCTTGAAAACTGTCCAAGGAACTCCGGAGGTAGAAATAAATAAATAAATAAATAAATAAACCGCTGAAGAAGTGCAACACAGTCCCTGGTACTCTCGAAACACCAGTTAATGACCATTGACTCAATGGAGAGCAAAGATACAATCCTGGCCAGTCAATGTGTAGTAAGACCAGACAACACAACGTAATATGAAGAGACAATAGCGTCATGCCCATCAGGATGCTATTCTAGTTTCACACCTCAAGCTGACGTTTCTATCTTGTGGAGAGGTTTGTCAGACCCAAATCGTCTTTTTGAGCATCACCAACGCTCACCAGAGACGTCAGTAGCATCTTTGATGAAGCTGTTGCGTCTTCACACATCTCTCATTCATAAGGAAATCGTCCTTGGGAACATCGAATGTCATCATCGTCAGTGATGCACAGCTATAAGCAAGTGTGTGTACGTGTGTGTGTGTGTGTGTGTGTTTGTGTGTGTGTGTGTGTATGTATGTGCGTGTATTCACTTGGTTTTTGGATCACGTGTTGGACTCGTGATCGACAGCTATTTCCCTCCCGGAAGAGAGCTCAGAGCTCGTAGGTCCTATCTATGGGTAATACTACGACCTTACACACACACACACAACTCCCCGCCCACGAGAGTCAGAGTAACGACCCGAAGCGCAGCGATACCGAAATAATTTCGGCCCTGGGCAAGATTCGAACCAAGAACTACGGGCCACTATGGTAGCAGTTCAGTCCGTGTGTATATGTGTATGTGTCCGTGTGTATGTGTGTATGCGTGTGTGCGTATGAATGTGTGCGAATAATTAAAGGGTGCTTATTGCATCTCCTTGTTATCTAAATCCTTCTTTCATGTGAATATAATTGGTGACCGTCAGCCATAATAAAAACAACAAAACTCAGGATTTAGATCTTTTAAGTTTTGAACATTTTACTAAGAGACTCTTTTCTTCCGGACACTTTTTCCTCTCAATCTCCTCGTTTTTCTTCTTCTCTTCCTTCTTCTTCTGCCCCAATTCTTCTTTATTCTTCTTAACCAAAACTTCCATTTCACGAAAATACTGTACTTCCCCTGTCCTCCTCCTCCCTTTCCTCCTCCTCCTCCCTTTCCTCCTCCTCCTCCCTTTCCTCCTCCTCCCTTTCCTCCTCCTCCCTTTCCTCCTCCTCCCTTTCCTCCTCCTCCCTATCCTCTTCCTCCCTGTCCTCTTCCTCTCTGTCCTCTTCCTCGTTTTCCTTCTTATCTTCCTTCTTCTGCCCAAGTTCTTCTTAACCAAATCTTCCATTACACGAAGATGCTGTACTTCATCCTTTCCTCCTCCACACTTTCCTCCTCCCTTTCCTCCTCCTCCCTTTCCTCCTCCTCCCTTTCCTCCTCCTCCCTTTCCTCCTCCTCCCTTTCCTCCTCCCTTTCCTCCTCCTCCCTTTCCTCCTCCTCCTCCCTTTCCTCCTCCTCCTCCCTTTCCTCCTCCTCCTCCCTTTCCTCCTCCTCCCTTTCCTCCTCCTCCCTTTCTTCCTCCTCCCTTTCCTCCTCCTCCCTTTCCTCCTCCTCCCTTTCCTCCTCCTCCCTTTCCTCCTCCTCCCTTTCCTCCTCCTCCCTTTCCTCCTCCTCCCTTTCCTCCTCCTCCCTTTCCTCCTCCTCCCTTTTCCTCCTCGCTTTCCTCCTCACTTTCCTCCACCTTTTCCTCCTCACTTTCCTCCTCACTTTCTTCCTCCCTTTATCCTCCTCTCCTCCTCCTCCTCCACCACCTACTTCCCCTCATTTTCCCTCTTCCCCCATTTCTCTTTCCTTCCCTCATCCTCCTATTCATTCTTCATTTCCTTCTATTCTCCTGATTTTCAACTACTTCCTTCTTCTACCCTCTTGCTCTTTCATCCTCTCCCTTCCCCTCCATCCTCTCCCGCTTCTCTCTTCCTCTCCTTCTTCTCTCTTCCTCTCCTTCTCTCTTCCTCTCTTCTTCTCAAATCCTTCTTCCTCAACGCCATCACTCGCAACGTTTGTGAGGAAATACAGCTGAACTCTCCTTCTCCTCCTCCTCCTCTTCCTCCTCCTCCTTCTCTTCTTCCTTCTCTTCCTCCTTTTCTTCCTCTTTTTCTTTCTCTTCCTCCTCCTCCTCTTCTTCCTACTCCTTTTCCTCCTCTTCCTCCTCCTCCTCCTCCTCCTCCTTTTCCTCCTCTTTCTCTTCCTTTTCCTCCTTCCTCCTCTTCCTCCTGTTCTTCCTCCTCTTCCTCCTCCCCTTCCTTCTCTTCCTTCTTTTCCTCCTCTTCCTCTTCCTCCTTCTTCCTCCTCCTGTTCTTTCTCCTCCTCCTCTTCCTCCTCCCCTCCAAAATCAAGTTTTATCAAAGCGGCTCGAGTCGCGGCATCTGCCAGCCGCAGGAGGTCCCAACCGCATCTACAGACAGACTGGCAGACAGACACAGACAGACTCACAGACAGGTCAATAGAGAAAAAGAGAGACAAGAACGCAGACAGAAAAGACAGATAGGCATATAGACAGACAGCCAGACAGGCAGGCAGCCAAACAGACAGGCAGACGCACAGTAATGCACACATACACACAGACAGACAGACAGACACAGTCGCGCACGCACACACACACACACACACGCACACACACACACACAC
>NC_134820.1:25774636-25789636 GCF_046742065.1 Oratosquilla oratoria | reverse complement strand
TTCTACTTTGGCCAGCTTTTCATCAACTGGAATCAACAGGACACTTTGAATAGAAACTGTAAATTTCACTTTTCTACGAAAAAAAATTTCCCTCTCGTCCGTGTTGACAAAGAACGCTTTACTCAACCGCAACGTCCCCACCTCCTCCTCCCCCACACTCCCTCCGGGCACAGTAAAATATTGCAGAAAATATGTCCCCACTCGTGTGAATGTAGCCATCAGGGGGAAATGGATTTGGGGTGGCAAGAGATTTTCAGATAAGTAATTAGGCAAAGTGGTGGCTGGTTCAAGCTTCCTTCTACCTCTAATGTCATATTAAATCGTATTCAATCTTCATTCATGGGGACTAGTTTGTACATGTTCATGCTCGGAGACGTACCAAATGGTAATAGAAATGTACACAAGTACATATGTGATGTGTGTAATCTATATGGATATTTGTACATTAGGTGTGTCAGGTCGTGTTTTTGTTTATTTCGTATTTACATGATATTATCCAGTGAGGAGACGGGAAGATAATGGCATTGCCAATTTTTCATTTGATTTTACTTCAAGTTGGTAACACACACGCACATACTGATGCACACACACACACACACACACACACACACACACACACACACACACACACACACACACACACTACGTATATATATATATATATATATATATATATATATATATATATATATATAGTACGTAGAGGCAGGAGCTTTTCTCCTATGCATATTTCATTGGAAGTGATGGCTAACTGTGCATTTATCATTTTCTCAAAGGTATTCTCCATTAGTCTTATTATGGACTTGTGCTAGTTCGAAAGTAGGTTTATGAGTTCACTATAGTTAGTCATGTTTGTTATATCGCGATTTCGGGTTCAAGACCTCTCGCCAGTAGCTTTGTAGATTTTCTTTCTGGTCATACTAAGGAATGTTCCGGTGATTTGTGTAATGATATATCTTATACTTTAGTTCCCTATATTTGTTCTTCACTGTGTGAGGTTACCTGTTACTTGGGAGAGATAGCCTGGTACCTATGATAGTGATGAAATGTCACGTACCTATGATAGTGATGAAATGTCACGTACCTATGATAGTGACGAAATGTCACGTGCTTGGGAGAGCCTCTGGCTTCGTGTTGTGACGAAATGTCGTATGCTTGGGGTTGTGACGCTTTCTTTCGTACTTGAACTTGTGGTGTTATGTCTTGTGCTTGGGGTTTATGGTGGTTTGTCTCATGCTTGGAATGGCCTTAAGTTCATTTGCCTGTATATTAAGATTTAGGCTCAACTCTTTAATGTATAATGCTTCTACGATTTGGAGGAATCTATCATCTGTACAAGTGTCTAAAGTGTCAGTGCGCTTGGCCTTCGAGCCAAAAAAATTCATAAACCAATCATAAAGTGTCAGTGTTTTCTTCTAGGAAATTTCTTGTTAGTGTTATGCCATGGGCTTCCTTTAATTGGTTTTAGAGGTTCCTGATGTCAGGCGGTATAAAAGGCGACGGGATGAAGTACATACATACATAATATATATATATATATATATATATATATATATATATATATATATATATATGATATATATGTATATGTATATATACATGTGTGTATATGTACCCGGTGTATGTATACGCATGTGCGTATATGTATATATATATGTACGTGTATATGTATATATAAGCATGTATATACTCGTATATGTATATATGTATGCATATGTATATAAATGTATATGAATTCATCGAGTCTATTATCTACAGTACACAACAGTTGTTCATATTTTCAATTCTTTAAGAAAGGCCTTAATTACATAAATATGTATTCACACACGGAAACAATAACGGCCTTAGACCCAGCAAGACTTTCACTCATTCAATCAACACAGTTGACATGCAAATAACAACGTTTCTCATTCATGTGAGTACGACAGCTCAGCGATTAATTACGGAAAAAATCCCGCGTTTTTGAATTTCAAATTCTATTAAGTACGAACGCATGTAAATTGATAATAATGATTTAATTTTCTTTTTCCATTTCAGGTAAAAATCAACACTCTTGTCGCTTCTTCACGTGCGTCATCGCAAGAATTAGGTTGAGATATTAACTTGAAGGTAAGAACTTAGACATAATTAGACCTAAAGGGGTGTGAAGATTGTAATATAAAATCAATTAAATGTATCATTACTTATCGAAAGAAATATATCTATATATATATATATATGGAAAAAGAAGTCACGAGTCTAGTTCCGAGCTCCTGAGTTTATTCCTGACCGGTTTCGCTCTATGCTTCTTCAGAAGCATAGAGCGAAACCGGTCAGGAATAAACTCAGGAACTGGGAACTAGACCCGTGACTTCTTTTTCCACCTCCATCAACTTGTCACAATGTACCAGCAATATATATATATATATATATATATATATATATATATATATATATATATATATATAATATGATCATTTCTATGACCGTCGCGCAGAGGACTCGAACCTACTGCTCTCATGCCAAAAGGCTCCATTGTCAATCGCCTTAACCCACTGCGCCATTGATGTTTTAGATCATCAGTGGATTAGTGGGTTAAGCCGACTGACAATGGAGCCTCTTGTCCTCAGAGCAGTAGGTTCGAATCCTCTGCGGGACTGTCATAAAAATTATCTGACTGATGCCGCTATTCACTAGCGAATCTCTCATATATATATATATATATATATATATATATATATATATATATATATATAATATTCATACAACTTATTAGGCAATATATATATAATATTCATACAACTTATTAGGCACCCAAATATGACCTACTTATAATTTACATATATACATAAGTCTGAATATATGCACAAAGACATTCATTATTTTATACATACACGTATGTATCTACATATACACACACTCGGTGATATGGTGGTACAGTACTTGATGATCAATTCAGCGTTCCGTGTTCTAACCTAGCCTAGGGCTGAATATTTCAACATCACTACATTACGAGCCGGCAGCCCAACTGTGGTGGGCAAGAAGTTGGTTGGTATATGCATTTAAAGTCAAAACATTACCAACAGATTGGAATATGAGCTCCTAAGGTCTTATCTTTGTAATACCTGAAGATCACGAGTCTGACACGTGATCCAAGTCCGTGGTGAATTCCACATACATGTAAGTAGTTCTACAGTATCATTCATTAGCGAAATATATTGACCGTTAATCGGTTATACTTGATTTGCACCATTAATGTGGCTGCCTCTATTGACTTTATTAAACCGTTTTAAACATTATCCATACAAAGGATTACAAAGGATTACAAAGGAGGAACATACCGACAGGAGACCTTTTGGTCCATAGCTAGGTCGGATTCGAAAAAAATATAATAATGATAAATAGAAATTATAATAATATAAATAATAATAAAAAAAATACATACGTATAGTTAGATAATAAACCAACATTTAAATAGTAACTAATAATAAACTGACATAAATAATAATAAATGAAAATCAAACAAAAAAATAAACAAACGGATAAATAATAACAAACAAATAAACAAATGATATGAAATAAACGACAGTTATTACATCATCTTGTTTAAGTGTTTATCATCCGTGATTGTTAACTTCAAACTTTGATGGACTCGATTACAAAATCCACCAGTGATTCACACACCTTTCATCTAAAAACCAAGAGTCAAAAAATTCCAGCACAGTTCTTAGTTCCTAAAGATATTTTTGTCTTGAAGGCGCTGTATAATGTATTCCGGTTTTTATCTTCTTTTTTCTCGCTGAAGATCCTAATTTCTACGAGAATTTCCAACAAGACACCTGTTCCAGTTATTTCGCTCTTGGTCGAGAGAAAGCGTATGCAGTAGTCTTTACTGGATGGCACATGTAGTTTTAAATCTTCGTATGTCTTCATCCTCGGCTTTGGGTTAGCATGTGAATGTATATAAATTTCCATGTGTACGATTGTGTGTGTGTATTCACTTGGTCTTTGGATCACGTGTTGGACCGTGATCGACAGCTATTTCCCTCCTGGAAGAGAGCTCAGAGCTCGTAGGTCCGATCTATGGGTAATGCTATGACCTTGCACACACACACACACCCAACTCCCCGCCCACGAGAGTCAGAGTACGACCCGAGGCACAGCGATACCGAAATAATTTCGGCCCTGGGCAGGATTCGAACTGGGTACTAGGAGCACTTCTGCTTCCCATTTCAGCGCTCTACCAACTGTACCACCGAGCCGGTGTGTGTGTGTGTGTGTGTGTATGTGTGTGTGTGTGTGTGTGTGTGTGTGTGTGTGTGTGTATGTGTGGAGGTCTTTGTGTGCAACATAAGTTCGCGGAATGCTATTTTGCATATTTATGTTTGCAAATTAAGATGTACATGTACTTTTGAAAAGTACCTCGTTTTAGTATGTTGTATATTTCCTCTCGACACACACGCACAAACGCACGCACACATGCAAACGCACACAAGTATACACACGCACACACACGCACGCACACACACACACACACATATATGCTTCGGGTCGTTACTCTGACTCTCGTGGGCGGGGAGTTGGTGGTGGTGTGTGTGTGAAAGGTCATTGCATTACCCATAGATCGGTCATACGAGCTCTGAGCTCTCTTCCGGAAGGGAAAATAGCTGTCGATCACGAGTCCAACACGTGATCCAAAGACCAAGGTGAATACAAGAACTAGTGACAGCACACATCCACTATTGTTACTATCAATATCACTATCCTTACTGTTATTACATCTAATACTGCTATTGCTGGTACTATTACTCTTACTAATGCTAACAGGTATTTCCTTTACTGATCCTCTCTTTTCTCTATTTTTTACTCCTTGTCATTCTTTTACTTACTATTCTCAGTGTTTTCTCCCCTCTGGGTTGGTTCTTCCATATTTTTTCTTTCTTCATGCAATCTCTCTCTTCTCTGTTCTTCTTGCTTCTACGAATCCTTTCGTTCCCTCTTCGTCTCTTTCGTTTTCCTATTTCTTTCCGTATCACTAACATTGCCTTGTACACACCACGATAATCACGTGGCATGGAAAGTGCATGATGTCGCCCACGACCTGACGCTACTTTGACAGTGCGACCCTGCTTGACCCGACCTAACCTAATCCAGTGCAATTATGTAATTACGCACCATGGGTGACTAACTACCCACGCGGTATATATAGGGGCATCCGCCGCATGTAAAATCAGTTCACTCGTGCCTTACAATAAAGGCGACGAACTCGCAAAAACCTCGCTCTCTTCACCAATAGCAACATTGCTACAGCCTTCACCTCCTCCACTCACAAGTACCGTTTTCTTTATTTCATTTCATCCCTCACTCACTCGCTCTCGCTCTCTCTCTCTCTCTCTCTCTCTCTCTCTCTCTCTCTCTCTCTCTCTCTCTCTCTCTCTCTCTCTCTCTCTTTTGCGCTTCCAGTGCCTCGCTTCTCTCTTTCGCACGACCGTTTTGCACGAATTCACACTTGGAGGCTTTTACAGCCTCCTTGCTGCTCAGTTACGTCCCGGCCACAGGGCCCTCCTCCTTCCGGAAACTCTTTGCGTCTCACCTCCTCTGCCTCCTCCTCCTCCTCCTCCTCCTCCTCCTCCTCCTCCTCCTCCTCTTACGTCTCCTCCTCTAACTCCACTTTCTCCTCTTCCTACTCCTCCTACTACTCCTACTCCTCCTACTACTCCTACTCCTCCTACTACTCCTACTCCTCCTACTACTCCTACTCCTCCTACTACTCCTACTCCTCCTACTACTCCTACTCCTCCTACTACTCCTACTCCTCCTACTACTACTACTCCTACTACTACTACTACTACTACTACTACTACTACTCCTACTCCTCCTACTACTCCTCCTCATCCTCCTCATCCTCATCCTCCTCCTCCTCTTCCTCCTCCTTTGCCCTCCCCACCACCATCACCACCTCAGACTCTTTTAATTTTTTTTTCTTTTTTATTTACATTTTTTCCTGATTTTATTCCAAAACTATTTTCTGCTCCTTAGTCTCGTTTTTCTTGCTTTGCTTATCTCTTTTTCTTTGTTTCACCTCCTCTTTCTCTTCCTCCTCCTCCTCCTCTATTTTCCTCTTCTTTCTTCTTTTACTACACATTCTTCCCTGCCTCATCCTTAACCTGATCCAACTCGCCCTCCTCTTACCTCTTCCTCTTCCCTCTTCCTGTTTATCAATCGTCGTCGTCGTTGCCGTTGTCGATGTCGTTGTCGATGTCGTCGTTGTCGTCGTCGTTGTTGTCGTCGTTGCTACCACCGCCCCTACCACAACCACTACCACTACCACAACTACAACCAAAACTACAACTACCACTACCATCACCACCGTCATCACAACCACAACAACCATCACAACCACCACAACCATCACAACCACCACAACTACAACCACCACTGCCATCACCACCGTCCCCACAGCCACAACCACAACCACCATAACAACTACCACAAACATCACAACCACCACAACCACCACCACTATCAGCATGTCTGTCTAAGCTAAGAATATCTTCTACATCAAATTCTCTTACATCCACTTTTTATTCTTTACATTTTATTTTTCCCCCATATAACTTTCTCAATTTCCCTCTTCTATTCTATCCTTCCTGGTAAGCAATAGAAGGACCAAGTGGAGATTAGGATTGATGATGAAGACAAATCGATTGAGAGTCCATCTCATCAGTAGATCCTCTGGTGCATCAGTTGATACCCAAATACTGTCAGGAAATTGAAGTTCTGAGTAGGAACGAGACGCTCAGAACCCGAAGCGATTTTCGAAAAAAAAAAAAAAAAAAAAAAAAAATCTGTAATCATCGATGTCATTTCCTGGGATTGATGAGGACCCTTGAGATGCTTTGTGAGACTTCTTCAGAAGACATTTACTTCGAGGTCTTCCATCATGGATGCACGAAGGAGTCTGCCGGGAGGGGAAAGGGGCGAGAGAAGGAGTCTTGAAGTGATGCAGCGTTGCGAAAGACAAAGAAGGAAGGGACGAGAGGAGCTTGGAAACCCGGAGAAAGGGAAGATTGGATTCGATGTTTTGCTTGAAGAAAGTTTGGAAAACTTTGGATATATTTTGATTAACCCTGATTATACTGAATTAGCTTGTTTAATTTTGGAGTTGGCTTAGTCATTGTATCAAGATTAATGACCTTTTTCAATAGAGTTCCATGAAATTTATTTTTGTTTATCTAGATATCGAAGTGGTGGTTTAGTGTAGTATGTACATGTACATAGAACATGAAACCTCACATAAGTACATACACAAAACGCGTATGTGTACAAGTGTATTGGTGTGTGTGTGTGTGTGCGTGTGTGTGTGTGTGTGTGTGTGTTTACCTAGTTGTATCTTAAGGGGCATTTAGATGGTCAAACGGTTTGACAAACCCGGTTTGTCAAACAAGTGTTTGAAGTGATGTTTGACCTGAAAAGGGTATTTGGTTGTCAAACACGTTCGACAAACGTGTTTGACGACCAAATACCCCATTCACACGGTCAAACATCACCTCAAACATTTGCCTGACAAACCGGGTTTGTCGAACTGTTGGACCGTGTAAATGGCCCTTTAGGGAAAGGGGAGCTATGCTCGTGGTGTCCCGTTTTTGTACCTCGCTGTGTCTAGTTTGCTCTTAAATTCGTATATAGTCTTTGCACACATTATTGTTTGTTCCAGTTTGTTCCAAATATCCAACACTCTGTGTGGAAAACTGTTTTTTTTTTTCAGGTCTCTTCTATAACTATCTTTTTTTAGTTTGTCCCCTTGTATTTCTCGTGTGTGTGTGTGCGTGTATTCACCTCGGATCTGCTGCAGTCTCTGTCGAGACAGCCAGACACCACCCTACAGCAGTGAGCTCAGAGCTCATTATTTGCCGATCTCTGGGTAGGTCTGTGTGAGTGAGTGAGTGAGTGTGCGTGCTTGAGTTTGTGCGTGTATGCATATGTATGTATGTACACGTATGCTTGTACGATTACATGAAAAACTAACTAGTCCGCAACTTCCAATAGACTCTGATATATAATCTCACTTCCATGCGAATGTCAGAAACTTCCAGGAACGGGACCCCAGACACAAGAAACAAATTGCTATTGTCGATGGCACTCTCATTAGAAACACTTTGCCTCCCGGTAATCAATGACATTTGAGTACACAGATGCATCACCCTTACTGTCTTGATAACGAAAGACATCATAAAGGTAGAGTCCTTATGGCTACAAAGGGAAAGAAAGAAGACAGATAAAGTCGGGCGATTATCCTTTTATTCCTGTTTTTGAGCAAATGAATTCTGACTCTCTCTCTACTGACAGGAAATTTCTGTTGGATGAGAGTAGTTCTGTCGATGCCAGTATGAGCCAATACATATGTATATGTGCATATATATGCATATGTATATATATATATATATATATATATATATATATATATATATATATATATGTGCATATGTATATGTGCATATATATGCATATGTATACACATATATACACACGTATATAAATCGTTAGTTCGTCCATATTTGGAATATGCTGTTTCCGTATGGTCACTGAATCTCATTAGACATTGACATTATATGTATATATGTATATATATATATATATATATATATATATATATATATTGAATATCACAGCATACTCAGTGTTCGTGATCTTTTTCTTAACACTTTCAATTCTTCAAGTGTTAAGAAAAAGATCACGAACGCTGAGTATGCTGTGATCTTCAATAGAAAATGTCTTGATGAAAACCTGCTCTCTAAATTCACTATATATACATATATATATATATATATATACATATATATATATATATATATATATAATATATATATGCTAATAAGAACACGGGTACGTGTGTTCACTTATGCAAAGTAGACCACTTGGAAAAAGAAACTAACGAAGCAGAGCGCTTTCGTATATTACATCTTCAGAAGATGTAATATACGAAAGCGCTCTGCTTCGTTAGTTTCTTTTTCCAAGTGGTCTACTTTGCATATATGTATATATATATATATATATATATATATATATATATATATATATATATATATATATATGTGTGTGTGTGTGTGTGTGTGTGTGTGTGTGTGTGTGTGTGTGAGTGAATGTATAAGTTACACTTTATTTCGTCTGAGGGAGAATTTATTCAAACTAACGTTAACATTAACAAGAAAACTAGATAAACGAGAATGAACGATGTTGCAAGCGGCCCGTTTTAATTCCAAGTAAACTCGAAGGTCAAGCATCACCTTGCAATATTCAGAGCATTGTAACATTCAGAAACCATTCGTAGGCTTTGAAATGAATAAATGATACGCCATGCACGAAGAAAATGGCAAACTAAGCGAAGAATTTTGCAAAGAGATTTATATTATACTGCTTTAGCTCACTTCAACTTGATAAACCGCTTTAAGGATTTTGTTCGTGGAAGCACCGAATGATATGATTAATATCTGGTTGGGTTCTTTAAGACCACGACAGTCAAGGGTATTCTTCGTTCTACAATGTAACTCATTTTCCAAATTTTGCCAACGGAAGACAGAGCCATCCTCTGGTTTATAGTTCGTTTTCTGACAAGTTCATACGAGAAAAAAGAAAAAAAAAAAAGGATAGAATATTTATGGTATAGTCTCTACAAACAACGACTTCTGCTCTTGAGTTAATCTTCAGAAAGACAGATTCGAAAAGAAATGGGGAAGAAGTAAAGCATTAAATATATACTGTGCATAAACATGTATATACATTCATTATATGTATATATATATATATATATATAATTATATATATATATATATATATATATATATATGTATATATATATATATATATATGACGAGGAAGGTGGAAAAAGAAGTGACGATTCTAGTTCGGTTACGAATATATTCCTAACCGGTTTCGCTCTACGCTTCGTCAAGACTGAAGAATCGTAGAGCTAAACCTTTCTCAACTTGCCACAATGTCTCAGCATATATTATATATACATATATATATATATATATATATATATATATATATATATATATATATATATGCATGAGAAATCACATAAACTCGTGATTCTAAATATGCGGAAAAACCACCAAGGAAAAAGAAAAACTGATGACCAAGCGCTTTCGTCTATTCAGACATCCTCAGGGTACATAGAAAAGAAAAAGTACACAAGAATATATACAAAGAGTACAGTTAGAAGTCTTTTAATTAAAAACTCTCCATATAAGGAAGAAGGATGTATATATTCAATTCCATGTAAAAATTGCGACAAATGCTATATTGGTCAGACTGGAAAAGAATTAAAAGTAAGGTTAAAACAACATCAGTATAGCGTCAAGAGTGGGCAAATTTCTAATGCCTTATTTATTCACCTAAGGGATTTTAATCATTGTATAAATTGGGAGGGTGCTAAAGAAATTGTTAAAGATAAGTCATATTTGACGAGAAATATAATAGAATCCAGTCTGATCAAAGATACATATGTCAATAACTTAAATTTAAGTCATGGTATGTATAAATTAGACAATTTTATTGTGAAAAAAGTAGTAGCCCAAACGTCCGCTGCCGCGAACGGGTCAGGTTGACATTAGATCCTCGCAACCTCTCCTGGTTCCTTCCCTGACCTCATACTCTTTGTATATATTCTTGTGTACTTTTTCTTTTCTATGTACCCTGAGGATGTCTGAATAGACGAAAGCGCTTGGTCATCAGTTTTTCTTTTTCCTTGGTGGTTTTTCCGCATATATATATATATATATATATATATATGCGCACATATAGTTTACACCATGGGGATCTTTCCCCTTATTAGGGAAGTGGCAATCAAGGCACGCATCCACTCCCATCCATTCCACCTTATCTAGCACCCATTGTTTCCCTATTATCTTAACTTCTAAAGATTGAAGGGTCGCCCCTATCTACTGCCCACTCCCCGGGTCATAAGCAATACAGAACCCACAGCACACCCACAGGAGGGACACTTAACTTAAACTGTGATCCTTCCTTGTTGTCTCATTATGTAGAAAATAGAATAGACGGGGAGAAATTTCTTTAAACTGCGTCAAAATATCATCTGTACATAACCACTCTCCATTCACACCTATCCCTTGCCTTCTCACTTCCTTGCTCCACCGACATTCCCCTCTTTCACCCCGTCTATCCACCTCATCCTTGATCTTCCCCAGGAAAAAAGGAATCATAAGATAGTTTCTGAAGAAAATGATGATCTGTACAGATCATTAGCTGACAACACTGTAGACCAAGGTCTAAATATACAGGTCAGACCGTTTAAATTATTGTGCGCAGCTTCTGACGTCATTAGGCTCGGTCCGTTTTCTCTGTGAAACACTGAAGAAAACTGAAACGCCAAGGAAGACAAGAACTATATATTATATATATATATATATATATATATATATATATTCATATATATAGACAGGAACTATAATATTTTATATATATTTATATATATATTTCATATAATATTTGTCAGAATATAACTAATTGCGTGGAGCGGTGCGAGCGAAGACAACGACATTCTCGGACGACGCACCAGCTTCAACTGACAGCTATAGGACCCGCCAACCCCACTTTGAACAGCCAGGTGACGTTCACGGGCCCGCTGCGCCAACTCCCTCGAAATTCGGTCGGAAGTGGTTAGACCTTATATCCTTAGATCTTGCTGTAGACATTTTCCATTTTATCGATTGGGTATCAGATTTTGAGCTGGAGTTACGAAGTTCAATGAGAGCAGATGGAATCCTATACGACTTTGTTGGTTTAACCTTGAGGAAATTATAGAATTTTGGTCTTACTGGATGCTGTCCGAGCCTTGTTTTTTTTTTTTTTTTCAAGAGCAAAACAATTCACTCGAAAATTTACTAATTCCATCTTGCAAGCCTATGAAGTGCGATCTTCGAAGATTAGTGTCCAGAGAATATCTATGTATACAAGACCCTGATATCAAAAGGGCAATTTTAGCTTTGTCTGGAAAATTTGTCATCATTTCAATAAGGATAATAAAGGTTATCAGTATATTTTGATATGGAAGAGAAAGACACGGGTCTAGGGCCGAGTTTATTCCTGACCGGTTTCGCTAACAGCTTCTTTAGAGGAAGCTGTAAGCGAAACCGGTCAGGAATAAACTCGGCCCTAGACCCGTGTATTTCTCAAACCTGTCACAGTGTCTCAATATTTTGATATCTTCCACACTAATCTCCAGTCCTGCATCTAATGCTGTCTTACTACTATTACTATCACTATTATACTAAAATATAATTTTTAAACCACCTCAATCGTTGTGGAACTGTGTGGTGGAAGCAATCCGGATCTGTCTCCCATAGACACAGTTCATTGGCCCCTCTCCCGCCAATGACTGTGGTCGACTTCCCTTTTATATATATATTTTAATGAAGCCTAATACAGAAGTTCATTATCCTACAATCACAACCATTACTACTACCATTCAAAGTATTACTCCTGCTGTTGGGTATGTTGTAAATGTTGGTAATGGTAACTGTGTATGTGAAGGTGTTCATGATAGTAATAGTATTAGTGATATTAATGGTAATGGTGGAGATGGTAATGGTGAAAGTGATGAAGATAACGATGGAGATAATGATGATGATGACGATGGTGATGATGATGACGATGGTGATGAAGATAATGAAGATAACGAAGATGATGACGATGATGATCGAGATAACGGTGATGATGATGATGTTGGTGATGAAGATAACGATGTAGATAACGAAAATGATGACGATGGTGATGAAGATAGCAATGGAGATTATGATGATGATGAGAATGATGACGGTGGTGTTAATGACCATGGTGATGGTGTTGACCACCATGATGGTGATAGTTTGGTTTTTGGTCCTGTTTATGGTGATGTGACGTTTTAATGAAATAAAAATGAGATGGAAAGTCGGTCACATAATATATGCAGATGATGTAATGTTGCTGGGAGACATTGAAGATGGATCACAGTGGTTGATGACAACGTTTGATGAAACGTTGGATACGTGAAAAGGAGAAAACGTCAAAAACGCAGGATGGCGAGAGTAAAGAGTAAAGTTGAGAGTAAAGAGTAAAGTTGAGAGTAAAGAGTAAAATAAAGAGTAAAGGGTAAAGGGAGTAAAGGATAGAGATTGAATAGTAGCAAGGAAACAGTATAGAATAAAGTTCAAAATGTAAAGAGAAAATAGTAAAGAGTAAATAGTAGAGAGCAAAGAGCAGAGGGCAAAGAGAGTAATAAATAGTAAAGAGTAAAGAGTAGAGGGCAAAGGCTAGATAATAAAGAGAACAGAACAAGGAATAAGGAGAAAAGAGTAAAGAATAAAGTAAAGGGTAAGGGGTAAAGAGAGTAAAGAGAGTAACGAGGTTAAAGAGAGTAACGAGGATAAAAAGGGTAAAGAGGGTAAGGAGAGTAGGCAGAGTAATGAGGGCAAAAAGGGTAAATAGGGTAGAGTAAAGAGGGTAAATAGGGTTGAGTAAAGAGGGTAAATAGGGTCGAGTAAAGAGGGTAAATAGGGTAAAAAGAGTAAAGTAAAGAGGGTAAATAGGGAAGAGTAAAGAGGGTAAATAGGGTAAAGAGGGAAGATTAAAGAGGGTAAATAGGGAAGAGTAAAGAGTAAAGAGGATAAAGAGAATAACGAAGGTAAAGAGAGTAACGATGATAAGGGTAAATGGAGTAAGGAGAGTAAAGAGAGTAAAGAGGGTAGAGTAAAGGGGGGTAAATAGAGAAGAGTAAAGAGGATAAAAAGAGCAACGAGGATAAAGAGAGTAACGATGATAAAAAGGGCAAAAGGGGTAAGGAGAGTAAAGAGGGTAGAGTAAAGAGGGAAAGATGGGGTAAAGAGGAGGAAATGCATATTGACTTAAACTACAGAACCAGTGTGACAGTACTGAAACATAACAGACATTAGTTATCATGTTCCCTCGATTTGCCCCGGATGAACGTTCTGTTTCATCAAATCCGAGGATTTGATTTGACAGTTTGACATGACGCAGGGAATCTACGGGTCCAATACAAAATGACTTCCATTTAACGTCACTTACTGCTACGTAATACAAAGACAGTGGACGTATGAAGAGGATCGTTGACGGTGATCGTAATAATATTCTTTCTTTTCTCTGATAGTGGGAGATTCAGTTCACGGTGAAAGTGTGTTAAAAAAAAAAAAATATATGATGAAAAATGGGAATACTAGGTGCTGTAATGACTGATGTTTATTATATATTATTTGTTTATTTGTTTGGTATTATTTGTTTGTCTAATTATTACTTGCTTGATTTTCATTTATTATTATTTATGTTTATCATTATTTACTATTTACCTGTTTATTATTTAACTATACCTATGCATTTATTTATTTGATTTATTATTTATATTATTATAATGTTTGTTTATTTATTATTATATATATTTTTCTAATCTGACCTAGTTATGGACCAAAAGGTCTCCTGTCGGCATGCTCCGCCTGTGAAAAGTGTAGAAAAGAAGCAAACTTATAAACATATTATCACTGAAGAGGTTCTTACCATGATAGCGAAGGTCAAGTTGTTAGAACGATTGTATGAAGCAAAATTAAAGGACAGAAAAGCCAAAAATTGACCAAAGAAATGAAGAAATTCTTCATAAAAATGAAAAAATAAAGGTTAAGAATGGAGAGGAAGAGGTTTTGGGTGAGATCAGAAGGAAGAGGAGAAAAGGAACGCGATACATAAAGGTGATGAAAAAAGAGGAATAATATGAATTTGAGGAAAGAATAGAATGGATATAAGAAGAAGCAAGAGGCACAAGAAAGTTAGTGGAAGGAAAAAGAGAAGCAGAAAGAGAGAAATAAAGAGAATAAAAAAAGAGAGGGAAAGAGAGAGAGAGAGAGAGAGGATTGAAATTTATGATAGTCATCAACCCACCTTTTATTTCTTATTATTTTTTGTTGTACTCTCTTTTGTGTCTGCTCTCTTCACGATCATTTACTGAATATT
>NC_134820.1:25762136-25767136 GCF_046742065.1 Oratosquilla oratoria | reverse complement strand
AAGGTACAAAGTGAACTCCACCCCACTACACTCACAACATTAAGTCCCATCATCAAATACCACCTCATCAATTATCCTGTCAAACAACCCTATCTTACACCATCAACAACCCTTTCTATTATCCTACCGTGAACTTGTTAATCCATCACATCAACTACGCCCTTGCTTCGTCAAGCTACCGCCTCGTAATGGAACGTTGAGAGCGCCTTGTACCATCCCACGGAGTTCCACCCTATCAGACCATAGCCACCCGGCGCTTTTCGCGGAAGAGGCCCCCAGTTAGACATTAACAAGCCTGTCCACACGCATTTAGGGGCCCGCTCGTTTATGTCCTTCTTTTGATGTTGTCAGCCCGAACACCCTTGTTTTCTTGTTTCTCCTTGTCTTCATCGTTATGGTCTTCCTCGTCGTACTTGTACTCGTTTTCGTTCATGTCGGCGTTCTTGTCCTCTTCCTTCTTTTCTTTTTAATTTTCATCTTCATCTTCATCATCTTCTTTTTCTTCTTTATTTTTATCTTTATTTTTTTTTTTTTTTTGTGTTCTTGTGATTTTTTTGTTCTTATTCTTTGTTCTTGTGCTTTTTTGTTCTTATTTTTTCTTTTCTTTTTCATCTTCATTTTTATTATTTTCATCTTTAGTTTCATCTTTATTTTTATCTCTATTTTCGTCTTTATTCTTATATTTATTTTTATCTTTATCTTTATTTCTATTTTTATCTTTGTTTTTATCTTTTTGTTATTCTATCTTTATTTTTATCTGTTTTATCTTTATAGTTTTATCTTTATATTTATATTTTTCATTTTGTGTCTTTGTTTTTGTTTCTATATCTTTATTTCATCTTCGTTTTTATCTTTTTCATATTTTCATCTTCATTTTCATCTGTAGTTATATCGTTATTTTCATTTTTTTTCATCTTTATTTCTATCCTTATTTTATCTTTATTGTTCTTTATTTTTTCTATATTTTTTTCTTTATATCTACCTTCGTATTTATTTTCATATTCATTCTTATTCACGTTATTAATAATCTTTTTCCTTTCTGTTTTTCTAGTTCCTGTTCTTATTCTTCTGCCTATTTTTATTCTTGTTCTTGTTCTTGTTGTTCTAATTCTACTTCGCCCTCTTTATAGTCTTCTTCCTCTTCTCTTTCGTCTTCCCCTTCTTCCTCCTCCTCCTCCTCCTCCTCCTCTTATTCCTCCTCCTCCTCCTCCTCCTCCTCTCCTTCCCTCTCCTCTTCTTTCTTCTTCCTTTGTCCTATTTCTTCCTCGTCCTCACTCTCATCCTTAACCTAATCCTTAATTTTGTCCTTGACTCTTCGTTCTCCTTTTTCTCTCATATTTCTCACATTCCTACTTCCATTTACTTCTTTCTTCCATTTCCACTTTTCTTCCCCTTTCTCCTCCTCTCCATCCACTTGTTATCTTTTAGTTCCTCTTCTTTCTCCTCTTCCTTCTTCTCCTCCTCCTCCTCCCATCCTCCACTTCTCTTCCTCCTCCTCTTCCTCACGCACATCATTATCATCCTAAACAACTCGTCTACCTCTTCATCGTTGATGAAAACTTCTTTTGTCCTTTTCGTGAAGCCAATGATGTTATGGATTGAAATCTGGACTCACGAATGGTTTGTTCACTAACGATCATCTTTTATCAGCCTATATATCAGACCCCACCCTCGTCCAGTAGCTGTTGCTGATTGGCTGAAATTATAGTAATTAAGTGTGTTTATATGTATATATAAATTTCTCCCCGTTTTCTCCTTTTCTGCATGAGGGGACGGAGAGGGAGGGTCGCCGATTTAATGAAGCGGCCTTGCTGTGGATGTGCTGTGTCTTGCGACACTGCTTCTGACCCAGGGCAGTGGGCAAGATGCAGGGATGACCCGTCATCCAGGAGGTGCCAAGATAAGAGGGAGGGAAGGGGGTGGATGGGAGTGGAGTGTGTTGGGGATGGAATGGGTGGGAGTTTTTTATTTATTTATTATTTTTTTACTACCTCTCTTGTAAGGGGGAAAAGCCTTTGGTATATGAATGTACAGACACACACACACACACACACACACACACACACACACACACACACACATATATATATATATATATATATATATATATATATATATATATATATTCACTAGAGCGAAATGTAATGACACGTTTGTAAATCATAATGAGAATTCACAATCGAAGTAAAAAAAAAAAAAAAAATCGGGAGAAATTTTGACTTCGATATTTCGGCTGCCGACTGCAACCCTCTTCAGGAAAGTACAAGATACTGAAAGTGGTAAGACATGCGAGTATACACGCCTTTGAAATAAGGAAGGTAATGTAACACGAACCTGGACAGCTTACATGACGGGCCAGATGACCTTACTCAAGGAAAGGTCGCGGTGTCAAGCGTGGGTTTGGGCGTTGGGTCAGGAGTACCAAGCGACTCACCGCTAACTGTGAGATAATGTCCGGGGACCATTGTCTTTTAGATGTGCCAAAATTGGAACATTATTCATTCAAGGCGGTCTCGACTATTTTCCTCCTGAAACAACAATTGAATTTGAACATTAGTTTGGCTTTATCTCAGTCAGTGTGGTGGTTTTGATAGTTCATATAATGGAATAAAGCCGAACTTTCTTGGGGATGTTTGATGGATTTATTATGTTCGTCCAATCTAGTGTTTCAGTTTCAACCTGTTAGGCCTATGTAAGCTACATCAGACAACAATCTCGGTCGGGTAAGCTATATTCGAGGGGAATCTGTCTCCCTAATCCTATGGTAAACATTCATAATTTGTTTATGCACTGCGATAAGGTAACGGTAACCTAATGTGAGACAATCCTTTGGAACTGAATTAGTAGAAGAATTGATGTCGTTGCTGTTATGGATTTTTAAAACTTCTTTATGAGAGGCGTGTTGAGCAGTGGGAACTTAATTTTTGAAATGGCTGACTCTAGCATTACTGAGGGCTTGATCCAAGAACCAGTCGGGGTAGGCCAACTTCATTAACTGAAATTTAATGAAGTCAGTCTCCCGGTCTAAGAACTGGGGATTACAGATCCTGAAAGCCTTCAGAAAAAGACCAGAGACAACGCTTCTCATAATCTTATCTGGGAAGTTACTAAAAATATGAAGGTAGCTTCCTGAATAGGTGGGCTTTCTGATCACTGTGAAAAGCTAACTACTATCAATCCTGATTAAGATATCCAAGAATGGGGTCTGGTGACCTTCTTCCAATTCGCTTTTGAATTTGATATTTGGGGTCAATTGGTTCCGCTTCGAATGCACCCCAGCTGTCATCCCACGACGAGGAAATGTTATCCTGCACCTTCCTGAAGAGGGGTGCAGACGGCAGCCGAAATATACAAGTCAAACCTTGTCTAGACACAACCTCGATATTATGGACAGCTGATTTAGATAAAGGCTCCGCCATTTTGAAGATTTATGTCTAGACTTAAGGGTTAGGATTTTTTTTTTTTTTTTTTTTTTTTTTTTTGTAAATCTGCCCCTCAGGTCAGAAGTCATCCATTTTTCTTAATCGTTCGTCTTTACAAAAACAAATAAATAAATTAATAAATAAATTAAAAAATAAATAAATAAATAAAAATAAAATAAGTAAATAGATAAATAAATGTTCTTCATAAAATGTATATGTTGCACACAGATGTACAGGATTGGTACCATTACTGAATAACGTACAACTGTCATGTAATTTGACAATATGTATGTGTATATACATATGGACTAGAGCGTCGGTACTTGTGCCGGAGGTTGAGGTAACAGCAATTCGAAAAATGCTTGCCACCAGCGAGTTGGACCAAGGGTATGTTTCGTTAAATTCCACGCTACAAAGTCCCCTGTAAGGCTGACGTAAGTGGGAGTAGGAAACACGGAAGTCTTAGTTCGTGTTTATTTCTGACTAGTTACGTAACTAGTCGGGAATAAATTCAAACTTTTATTACTGAAAATGTCCTAACTCTGAATATACGAATATAACTTTTGTTACTGAAAGCTAGATATATTTTCGAAAACGGAAGTGGTTCTATGATGAAATATATTTCAAAATCGCTATCTGCAGTGTTCCTATTTAAAATGAAAATACATCACCAGCCGTCAACAAAATATAGTTTATTTAAAACTTTAATTTAACGTTTTCTCATTGCAATAAAATTATTCAACGTTTGTTTGAATAAACTAATTATACTATGTCACCTTAGGTGTGGGTTTAATGTAAATGTAACATTAACAAAATACAGGTGATCTAAAACGTTAATTTAACGTTTTCTTGTTACAATAAAATTATTCAACGTTTTTTTAATAAACTAATTATAGTGTATAACCTCAGTCGTGGGTTTAATGTAAATATAACATTAACAAAATACAATTTATTTAAAACATTAATTTAACGTTTTCTTTTTACAATGAAATTATTTAAAGTTTGCTTGGGTTTAATGTAAATATAACGTTAACAAAATACAATTTATTTAAAACGTTAATTTAACGTTTTCTTATTACAACAAATTCATTCAAATGTTTGCTTGAATAATTAATTATAGTGTGTCACCTCGGGTGTGAGTTTAATGTAAATATAACATTAACATAGAAATGTCTACATATTAAAGGGTCCAAAGTGAACCACTGGGCATAATAGGTCCTGTTCCCGCCCATTGTCGTTGTAGGGACAAAGTTAACGTGAAAATAACATTAACCTAGACATATCCAGAAGCAAATAGACTTAAATAGACTCGGCGGGCGTGTTAAGGCTTAGCCATGACCGTATAGTCCAGCCCTAAAGAGTGTTCAGCACAAATGTATGTAAATAAAGAAACTCTAAAAGACTTTCTGGCGGTGACGTCTTCAAACAGAAAATGTACACATGTACTACTTTCATGGCATGGGAGGTTTGGTGTACATACTTGTGTACATTACATAGCTGTTGTCATGCTCCCTTGCCTCAGGGTAGTGTTGTACGTACACACCTTACGTACACACACGAATGAGTGTATACATTGGC
>NC_134820.1:25749636-25757136 GCF_046742065.1 Oratosquilla oratoria | reverse complement strand
GGACGGTGATTCTTACAGTGGAGTTTGTAGCGTGGCATTTAATGAACCATGCCCTTGGTTCAACTTCGCCGGTGGCAGGATTCGAACCGCTATCCCCCTCGACCTTCGCCGCAAGTAACGATGCACGAACCCACTCGGCCAACGACTTAAAAAAAAAAAAAAAAAAAAAAAAAAAAAAAAAAAAGTAATGATAAACAAATAAATGAATAGATAAATAAATAAACAAAAATAAATAATAGATAAATAGATAAATAAATAGATAAATAAATGAATAAAAATAAATAAATAAATGAAATAAAAGGAAAAAGGAAAATAAAGGGTCTTCTAACGAACTTTTGGATAAAAAGAAAATTGTTAACTCCTTATCTGTTGAGGGGTTTGGGGAGGGATCTTTGGCTGATTAAAATCGTCTAGCGACAATAGAAATGTACATCAACTGCAAGGAGAGGGTTAAACGAAATCTCTCTTACTGTTCAGTGTTTTTGTTCAAATGAACAAAATGAACTTGGGACATCTAGAACAAATGTACAAATCGTCACCAGTAGAATTTTTTTTTGAAAAAAAAAAAAAAAAAAATCTTGAATCCTGAGGAGAAGATAAAATCTTTTCTTGTTCTTAATTAGGAGTCATGATGACTGACATTAATTTGTGGGACATCTCGCATATTGCATTCCGTCGTCTACAATATCACTATTGTGGACGTTTGGGCCAGCATTCTCATCCTTTCCCAGTGTCCAATCCCCCCCCTTCTCCTCCTCCTCCTCCTCTTCCTTCCCCACCCTTTTCTCTCCCCGTTCCCTCCTTTCCCCTTATTTAATCTCAAGCATTTGTATCTCAACTTGTACTTGAAAAAGCTGTAATAAGCGAAACGTCGTACAAATAAAGGCTCCGTCCTCATATGGTGTTTATCTCGTCAAACTATCGTTTCTATCCTAACGGACAACGTGGCGCCGTAGCCAAGAATCTTTCTTGGTGCGTGGGCAGATCGCAAATGAAAAGAATTCAACCAAACTCGTCTTACTTCCACAACAACAATGCTCTGCTCAATAAACTTCATCTCTTGTAAGACTAAGATATTCCATTCGTCTTTGCATTTATCCCAGATTGATGCATTACATTTCCTTGTCGACCTAATTCTTTTGTTGGGTTTGCCTTTCGTAATTCCTGAACCTTTTCCTTGCCTTGATATTTACCTTTGTGATTCACCATTGCTGTATCCTTTCTCTGAATCTCTTTTGTGTTCTCCTTAATTCTGTGGATTTTGTGTATGTGTTGTCAGTACTTACCTAAAGTCTCCCTTTAACAACCATTGTACGCTTTATATATAAGAATGATCAATATATATATTTCGTTATAGAGTGTTTGATATATATTTTCATACGAGTTATTTATCAATACATTCACACGCATACAAACATGAAATGACACGCATGCAAATAAACAGGTACACACACACACACACACACACACACACACACACACACACACACACACACACACACACACACAGAAACAGAGAGAGAGAGAGAGTGTGAGCGAGCGAATCCGGGTTCAAACTCGGCCTAGGGCTGAAGTAAATTCAGTATCGTTGCTCCAGCTCTCGTGGGCGGGGATTTGTGTGTGTGTGTGTGTGCGCGCGTGTGTAAGGTTATAGCATTACCCATAGATCGGTCATATATGAGCTCTGAGCTCTCTTCCGGGAGGGAAATAGCTGTCGATCACTAGTCTAACACGTGATCCAAGACCATGGTGAATCGCACAAATATAATGACACCCACACACACACACAAATGAAAAAAGAAAAATGAGAATGATCTGTTCATTTCATTAACTGGTGCAAAAAAAAAAAAAAACAATTGATGCTCACACAATACGGACATCAATCTAATATTTATTTCTCAGAAGACCGGAACTAGCAGTGGGTATAGAAGATTGGTCCTCGAGTATGAGAAGCTCAAAGCCACAATAGACTGACTGAAAAGAAGACAATTTTCTTGTAATATCATACGACTTCCGTCCCAATTCTGCCATGTGCCATTGTCGCTCCGTGTCGCTTGCTTTTGTCGGCTTTCATGTCACGTTGCCGGATCACGTCCGTGTCACGTTGCCGCACCACGTTGCCGGATCACGTGACCTGACGCCTCTAGCGGCGTCTAACTTCTGACCTTCTACTTATGATCAGAACAGAGACAGAATCCCTCTGCTTCGTTGCTGCCTACTTCCATTACTTTTGCATCACATTCATAGCTTTTCGCTAAATTCTACAATTTTTCGTAAAGTTTCGTCGGCACTAAAGCGAGACGTAAAAATCTTTGGTATGGTCATAAGGGGGAATGTCATTTTATGTTTGTTCTTGTATAGGAGCAGCTGTTATGAGTTTAGGTGATTATGTTAGTTCTCGTATAGTGTTTATGAGGTTTGATGGTTATAGCTGACGTAAAAATATGTGTACATTTAGCGGCTCTTGATTTTATTCATAGTGGGTTTGTATGTACAGCTACACAGAAAACTATCGTTAGTAGGGGTGTCGAAACATTCGCTAATGAACATAACCTTATGATACCGAAGGGTTGGTATTTCTGGGGTTCGAATTGTTCGAATTCCTTCTGAATGAATATGAATCGAATAATAGTTCCGGAGTTCATACGGATTCACTATGACATGATAATCTTATTTCCGATGGAGACTTCAACTTGTCTCAAATAGTTTCGTTGTTTTGTGTCAAAATGATTAGCGTGATTTACTAACGATAGTTTTCTGTGCAGCTGTACATGTGAAGATCTTACTTGCACGGACTTTTTAATATCTCTCTCTCTCTCTCTCTCGCTCTCTCTCGCTCTCTCTCTCTCTCTCTCTCTCTCTCTCGCTCTCTCTCTGTATGTGTGTATATATATATATATATATAATGTGTGTGTGTGTGTGTGTGTTTGAGTGTTTGTAATATGTGCATATATATTTCCTTGTCTGTTCACGTCAAGTTCACTCCTGAACCATTTCGAAATTATATCTTCTCATACTATTCACGACCGCAGGTATTTTTCTCTCTATCTATCTATCTATATATATATATATATTTACATATCCATACATCCATCCATTTACATGTTCCTTTCTCTTTAAAAGAATTACCTCTATTCTCGTTCATTTTAGCAGCAAACTCATGTTCTATTTCTTGTTCTTTCTGTTCTTTAACATTTTATTACCAATGATTATTACATTTCCTTCTCCATTGCAGTGAGAAACGTTTTTCCATACACCAATGGTTTGATATCCTTTGAGGTGTACATACAAAGATTTCTGCATTAATTGTATTATTGACTTTGGCTTTTTAACGCTGGAGTTCTGTATGTAGGCTTAGGTAGAGGGGCTATCGTTTCTAATACATTTACTTGTTGAATTTAATTTCATTCAAATTTTTTATCTAATTCAATTTTTCACAGTATATTTTCTGATTGCTATTTTCTAATTAATATCTATATTGCATATTTTATCTTTTATTAGTTTATTGTAATATATTTTATTTTTTGTTTCTTTTTTATAATCTTGTTCAACTTTTTTGTTTAAATTCATTTTTCGTAGTATATTTGAGATAGTTATTTTCTAATTAATAGCTATATTGCATGTTGTATTTTCTATTAGTTTATGGTGATATATTTTGTTTTTTCTGTTTTTATTATCTGCTAATTCATTTACTTGTTACATTTCATTCCATTTAATCTTTTTTATAGTATTTTCTGGTATTGTTATTTTCTAATTAATAGCTATATTGCATGTATCTGTTATTAGTTTTAGTATATTTTATTGTTTCTGTATTTCTTTTTTATAATTTTATTAAACTTTTTTGTTTACATGTATTTTTCATAGTATATTTTCAGATATAGTTAATTTCTAATTAATAGCTATATTGCATGTTGTATCTTTTATTACTTTGTGATATATTTTATTATTTTCTATATTTTTTGCTCTTTTTTCTGCTAATATATTTATTTCTTATAGTATATTTTCTGATACTGATATTTTTAAATTAATAGCTATATAGCATGTATCATTTATTAGTTTGTGATGTATTTTTTCTGTATTTCTTTTACTTGTTCTTTTCCCCCTACAAATACAATTTCTTGTTATATTCAATTCCATTCTCCTTTTTTGTTTAATTTTGTCTTTTATAGTGAATCGTATGATATTGTTATTTTCTAATTAATATCTATATTGCCTAGTTCATTGTGATATGATTTATTTTTCTGTATTTTTGGTTCTTTTTTCCTACATTTATTTAATATATATATATTGCATGTTGTATCTGTTAGTAGTTTAGTGTAATATATTTTATTTTTTCTGTTTCTTTATTATAATTTCATGAACTTTTTTGTTTAATTTTATCTATCATAGTATATTTGCTGGTATAGCTATTTTGTAATTAATATCAATGTTGCATGTTTATCTTTTATTAGTTTATTGTGATATATTTCATTTTCTATATTTTTCTCGTTTTTCTGCTAATATATTTACTTAGATTTCATCTAAACTTTTTTATTCAATTTTATTTTTCTTAGTATATTTTCTTACATTGTTATCTTATAATTAATATCTATATTGCATGATTTATCTTTTATTAATTGTAATATATTTAATTTTTTCTATATTTTTAATCTTTTTCCTGCTAATGCATTTACTTGTTATATTTCATTTCATTTACTTTTTATTCAATTTTATTCTTCATAGTCTATTTTCTGATTGTTATTTTCCAATTAATATCTGTATTGAATATTGCATCTTTTATTAGTTTATTGTGATATATTTTTGTTTTCTCTATTTTTGTTTTCTGCTCACTCCTCCTCAGTTGAAAAATGACCCGGAGTGCATCACCATCACTCGTGGCGTCATCTTCACAGTGTGATTCATTTTTCACTGTGACGTATCATTTCCAACTCGGCAGGTGCTGCACTTTCCCTTACGTGCATTCACATGAAACTCTTCCAAATATAGAGTAACTGATATGTTTATATACATGTGTACACACACACACACACACACACACAGACACACACACACACAGACACACACACACACATATATATATATATATATATAATATATGTATACACGCACACATTTGCGTGTGTGTGTGTTTATCTTAATGACAAATTTATTTCATTAAACCTAGGGTCATACTCAAAATGGATCAGGACTTTTGGGTTCATTTTGCGTCTGAATAAAATATTTGAGTTGTTTGAAACTCCGTAAATTACAAAGTGCACCCTTGTATTGAAGGGATTGATATAAATAGAATCCAAATAAAGTTCTGAGACACGATATCCTTCGTTTTTATTTATTCATTTATTCACATGTTCTTTTATTTATATATTTATTTATTTCATATACTTCATAAGCTAGGCCAAAAAAAAATAGTAATAAATTGATAAAAAAAATCAGCAGGAAATTCAGGATGGTTGATTTGATTGATTGATTTATTAATTTATTATTTTTCTTTCTTATTTTGGCTTATGATTTATACTTTAGCAACAATTCTAATCTGATTCAGGATGGTTGATTTGATTGATTGATTGATTTATTAATTTATTACTTTTTTCTTATTTTGGCTTATGATTTATACTTTAGCAACAATTCTAATCTGATTCAGGATGGTTGATTTGATTGATTGATTGATTTATTAATTTATTACTTTTTTCTTATTTTGGCTTATGATTTATACGTTAGCAACAATTCTAATCTGATTCAGGATGGTTGATTTGATTGATTGATTTATTAATTTATTACTTTTTTTTCTTATTTTGGCTTATGATTTATACTTTAGCAACAATTCTAATCTGAGAAAAATAAAAGTTTATCAATGATGGCTCGATGTTGTCTCTTACATTCATCTCCTTTGTCTACGTTTCTCACTTACCACCTCTAATACTTCACTTCTTCAGCGAGGACATTGACCTCAGTGCCTTTTTTTTTTTTTTTTTTTTTTCTTTCTTTCTTTCTTTCTTTCTTTCTTTCTTTCTTTCTTTCTTTCCTTCTTCTTCTTCTTCTTCTTCTTCTTCTTCTTCTTCTTCTTCTTCTTCTTCTTCTTCTTCTTCTTCTTCTTCTTCTTCTTCTTCTTCTTCTTCTTCTTCTTCTTCTTCTTCTTCTTCTTCTTCTTCTTCTTCTTCTTCTTCTCTTCTTCTTCTTCTTCTTCTTCTTCTTCTTCTTCTTCTTCTTCTTCTTCTTCTTCTTCTTCTTCTTCTTCTTCTTCTTCTTCTTCTTCTTCTTCTTCTTCTTCTTCTTCTTCTTCTTCTTCTTCTTCTTCTTCTTCTTCTTCTTCTTCAAAATACGGAAATCCTGTGTTGACCTCAGCCTACACAACCTTTACATAAGAGGTCACTAACCTCTGGAGGAGATTGTACCAGTTTCTTTTGATTTGCAGAACTGCGCGCCAACAGTTATTTTTAGTGCGCAAGTTAATGTCAGTTCATATGCACTGTGTTACTATAGTGAGGATGTTAATAGATGTTAATTCCTAGAGGTTCTGGTTCTTGTTTGATCTCTTGTCACATTTTGTTTATTTGTGGAGGGTGGAAGGATGGAGGGGTGTGGAGTGTATCACGGATGGAATGGGTGGAAATGATTTTATGCCTTCCCTTTTTGGCTACCTCCCTTGTAAGGGGGAAAAAGCCTTGGTATATGTATGTATGTATGTACTTTAGTTACATTTATACCCGTTTTTTTTGTCAGATATTTGTCTATTATTGGTGAAGTTTCTGAGCCTGGTACTGATACAAAATCGGTAGTAGTTTTATCATTTCTCTTTCTTTCCACGATTATGAATAATTATTGGTTTTCTTTTTTATTTCATCATTCCATAGCGACGTTGTTTTTCGGTACTGAAACAAGGTTTTAAAAACCAACTTGCATGCCATGGTCAAGTTTGCAATGTGTTGTTTGGTGTGTCGGAGCTGGGTTGACGGTTCTTGTTGTAGGTCAAACGAGGTCATTGCCAGGGCAATATTTTCCCAATGGGGTCTGTACCTACCACAGTCAGTAATGTGTTGTGTTTAGCATAAGTGAAAGAACTTGATTGACGAATCTTGTTATAGGTCAAACGAGGTCATTGCCAGGACAATATTTTCCCAATGGAGTCTGTACCTACCACAGTCAGTAATGTGTTGTGTTTAGCATAAGTGAAAGAACTTGATTGACGAATCTTGTTATAGGTCAAACGAGGTCATTGCCAGGACAATATTTTCCCAATGGAGTCTGTGCCTACAACAGTCAGTAATGTGTTGTGTTTAGCATAAGTGACAGAGCCTTGCTGTCGAATCTTGTTATAGGTCAAACGAGGTCATTGCCAGGACAATATCTTCCCAATGGAGTCTGTACCTACCACAGTATGTGTTGTGTTTAGCATAAGTGACAGAATTTGATTGACGAATCTTGTTATAGGTCAAACGAGGTCATTGCCAGGACAATATTTTCCCAATGGAATCTGTACCTACCACACTCAGTAATGTGTTG
>NC_134820.1:25712136-25744636 GCF_046742065.1 Oratosquilla oratoria | reverse complement strand
ACAGATGGAGAGAGTGGGAGTGAGAGTGAGTGTGAGAGTGGGAGTGGGAGTGAGAGGGGAAAATCGTCTGATATGATGAAAAATAAACGCTTAAATTCATTTTCGGCTTCCAAAGGGTTAAAATTTCATTAATCAGTATTACATCAATTAAGAGACTGGAACTATAAAAAAAAAATCATTATTTACTTAGCTGCAGCTAAACTTCTCACCTTTGCCTTGTGTGCTAAGATAGCCAGCCAAGTAGCAGTCACTAGTATTTCTTTGCTTTAAGTCTAGATTGTCCTGGGTATAGGACAACCTTATAAGGACACAATGGTTCCTTTAACTATGGTAAAATCGACCTTCACTGTAATTTTTTTTTTCTCGTGTCAGAGAAATTGATAGAGAATACAATTTAAGAGATAATCATGATCAACCATAAATTTATTGCCAATAAAACTGAATGATAGAGAAGTTGAATATTTTGGTGATTACTTTTACGAAAATATAAATTTCCGAACAATATTAGAAGGAAAAAGAAAACGTAATTATTCTCCTTTTGGACTATGTCTATTTTATATATTTATTTGCATCTACCTATTTGTTTATGTTTGTTGATTTACTTACTTGTGGATGTATTTTTTTTATTTAGTTATGTAGTTATCTATGTATCAATTTATCTAATCATTTATCTATTTGTTTATTCATACACTTATTTTCAATCAACTTATTGATTGCTTGATCTATTCATTTATTTATATACTTACATATTTATATACTTATTTATCTATATACTTATATTTCTTTCTTTATCTATGTGGTTATCTTTTTCATTTATCTACTACTTTTTTTGAGATACCAACCTTTATCCATCATCCTCTCACGTCATTGGCTGATTTGCGAGCCGGGGACAAAGTGGGCGGGGCTTATAGTGTCATTTCCCAATAACCTAATTATAACAGTAATCTACTATAATTAATACCACCTAATCTAACTATCGTAGTAATTACGTTAAAGTACTAAAAAGTCAATTACATACTCGATTAGGGGTAGTGGGGGTAGTTTACATGTGGTTATAATTAGTGGTTCCTAAACTAACCACGTGACAATAAGGCCTTTCTAAACTACCAGAAGAAACTAGATGGCCACATTTTGGACAACTGTCCAGGATGCAACACTTCAGCCCATACTATCCAACACGTATTGGAGGACTGCATCACACACAATCACGCATGCAAACAACACGACAAACGGTGGTATTCTAAAAAAAAAATATTTCCTTGCATAAATCTTTCCTTATAAAAATCTTGTATATAAATCCTTGGAAAGGAAAGTTTTTTTTTTCTTAAGAATAACGCCGTAAGAATCTGACGGTGGTATTCTTAAAAGAAATATTTCCTTATATAAATCTTTCCTTATGTAAATCTTATATAAATCCTTGGAAGGGAAAGAATTTTTGAAGAATACCACCGATACACTCCATAAAGGATTTGTGGGAAAACTCGTTTCGGCCGTGGCATTCCTTGGGGAGACGGGACTGCTCGGACAGTCTAGGGAACAACAAGAACAAGAACAAGAACAAGGACAAAAAGAACAACAGGAACAACAAGAACAAGAACAGCAACAAGAACGAGAACAACAACGAGAACAACAAGAACAAGAATAACAACAAGAACAACAACGAGAACAACAACGAAAACAACAAGAGCAAGAACCAACAAGAGCCAACAACAACAAACAACAACAAAACAACAAACAAAAACAACAACCAACAACAACCAACAACAACCAACAACAACAAACAACAACAAACAACAACCACAAACAACAACCACAACCAACAACCACAACCAACAACCACCTCCAACAACCACAATCACCTCCAACAACCACAACCAACAACCACAACTAACAACCAACAACAACGTGAGGAGTTTACGCCAGGAGTATCTGAGCAGTAACCAAGATCCTATGTACTTCGTCTCGAACACAGGGCTCCGTTTTGCAAAACATGGCGGAAACCAGTCCACGATATTTTCGAGTCGTCACTCGTTCGAAAATCAAGCACAAGCAAACGTTCAATTTTCCAGTGAACAAACATTTCAATTACATTCTGTGTTACAGCTTCATCTGAACACGCAAACAAAAATACCTGCTTTGAACACTAATCCGCTTGGATTACCTTATAAACATGAACCATTGTTCAGAGTCACACAAAAACATTGAACACGTATAGATACATTGTACCGCTCTCTGCCATGTAAATATACTTGCCTTGCTGAATAACGAATACGTAAAAACGTTTCATTTAGTTCAATAAATACCTTAATGCATTGTTTCGTACACAAACTCGTGGGAAAAAAAATCATTATAAAACTGTTCATTATCATGCCACTCTAGATGTATTTGCATCCACTAATTCATCATTCTCTTTGATCCAAGTAGTGTTGAGGGGAATAGGGACGGTCCTTCATCCACTAGATGTTAAAATGGGTGAGGTGATGGACCAAATGGTCATCTGTCGGCATGATCGGCCTTTGTAATCCTTTGTAATCTTTTGTGTGGAAGGGGAGTATACTTTGATTTCCGCCTCCCTTCGTAATGGGAAAAAGTTCACCCTAATAAATATATATATATATATATATATATATATATATATATATATATATATATATTCACTATTAACCCACTATCGGAGAAAAAATGACGGAAGTGCAGGGAAACTGTATATTTCGACTACTATCTGTGGTCCTCTTCAGCAGATAGTAGTCGAAATATCCAGTTTCCCTGTACTTCCGTTATTTTTTCTCCGATAGTGGGTTAATAGTGAACTTTTACATATGTGTCATACCAATTTCCATATATATATATATATGTATATATATGTATATATATATGTATATATATATATATATATATATATATACATACATTTATATATATACATACATTGCAAGCGCCTTTCATAAGCTACACATTAGGTATTTGTCCAGTAATACTCTGCCAACTTCCCATAAAGGTGTCACACATTTATACTCTTGAAAGAACTCGTATAAGATAATACTAGAATTTCTCGAGTGTGTGTGTGTGTGTGTGTGTGTGTGTGTGTGTGTACGCGCGCTCGAGTGAGTGAGTGAATTGACATATTTTGCTTAGACGAAGAATACCTTTGGTCCAAAAGTGGTTAAGAGTGGTCTCCATCATTGTTGTCATTTTTGGATCACGAGTTTTTGTTATACTAAGACATTTATAATCCTTGCCTGGAGTCATTTTGGGTTACTGTGTCGTCTGGTATCAATGAATAATTTTGGATTATTGGGCCATTTGGGACCACATTGTAATTCTAAATCACAGTCATTTTTGGGACGTTATTTTGATCATTGGGACATTCTGGATCTTTTTAGTTGGAATATGTTGGACCCCAATGTTATTATTTATTTTATTTATCTATTTATTTATTTATTCATTTTATTTTTTTGTAAGCTCAGGCATGTTCCCCTCGTTAAACCTAATTGATCATATTCACTTAAAAAATTATCCAAAAGAAGTAAACCACTTCAATATGATAACAGATTATGTATTTTATTCTGGCTAATTTTAAGTGAAAGTTGGGGAATGAAACCTTTAGCCTTTACGAAAGTTCCATAATCTGAAACTCTCTTTAAGACAGAGGAAATAACTTCAGCTGAATGAAAGCGTCTACCTTCATCTAAAAACGAAACGTGGGATATCGAGCTTGAGAATGTAAACACAAATTCATCGACAATCCTGGCTTACGTAATTACATCCTTTGTCCACGGGCCTCTCCATCTGGCTTCCACTCCCTCGTCCACATGATTCTCCGTCCACATGATTCGTCCACATGATCCTTTGGGAAGTAAATACATAGACGCGAGTTCGCTTCCCAACGGTAATCATTAACTGTAGCTTGCAATGACTGACAGGACTTTGAAGGCGACGTAGATGGCTTTGGTCATAACTGTCCCTGTATGTAGTTATAGTTACATGTTTTATGGACTTCTATTTATAATAGATACTTGCAATCTTATAGATCAAGTCACTTTACAAAGGATTACAAAAGATTACAAAAGAGGAGTATGCGGACAGGAGACCTTTTGGTCCATAACCTGGTCTGATACGAAAAAAACCTGATAAATAAATAAATGAAATTTATAATATAGATAATAAGAAATAAAAAAAACGCATAGGTATAGTTAAATAATAAACAAACAGGTAAATAGTAAGGAATGATAAATTGACAGATGAATAATAATAAAAATCAAGCAAGTAATAATATACAAAAAGACAAATAATAAAAAAACAAATTGGAGGCTAGTCTTCGTTCAAAAAAGAAAAATCACTTTCGTCTATTATTCCTCCGTTTTTTAACTCTTTAAATCTCTCTTGTAAGACCTTTCTTACGTATGGTATTGCCCACAAAGATAGAAACGTTGATTAATACCAGAAAAATAAACAAATGAACCATTTGATATTATTTTTCTTCCACAATACAATCTTCTTAAGACAAAGAAAATCCTCTTACTCTAAAAGAGGATAATCTACATTTTTCTAATTGCGTTCCAAATAACACGATTATTTCATTCTTCTTTTTATGAACGTATTAGCAACCTTTTGATTTCCTCTCCGAGTCTGACCATTGTTTTGCGATAAACCCGCTAAACTACCCATTGTTAAGGCAGAAGCCAACGACAGGCAATTATGCATTGTGGGAAGCCATGCTCGAGGCTGAGGTAGCCATAGGTTCCAAATGCCTATACGTAGGTCAATGTACATATGAATATCTATCGTGTGTGTGTGTGTGTGTGTGTGTGTGTGTGTGTGTGTGTGTGTGTGTACGTATGCGTACATATATGTATGTGTGTCTGTGTAATTCACCATGGTCTTGGATCACATGTTGGACTCGTGATCGACAGCCATTTCCCTCTCGGAAGAGAGCTCAGAGCTCGTGCGTGTGTGTGTGTGTGTGTGCGTGTGTGTCATTCACCATGGTCTTGGATCATACGCTGGACTCATGATCGACAGCTATTTCCTTCTCGGAAGAGAGCTCAGAGCTCATGTGTATGTGTGTGTGTGTGTACCTGTGTGCGTGTGCATGCATAAGAGTACGTATCCATATATATATATATATATATATATACATATATACATGGTATATGTGTATATATATGTGTGTGTATTTGTGTATATGTATATGTGTGTGTGTGTGTATTTGTGTGTACATACGTATATATTAGTCATTTTACATAGATATACATAAAAATACAATATTCTCTGGAAGCGTGAGTCCATATACCTACATGTGAATTCCTTTGTTCTCAGAATTATGCAATGCTTGCATTTGCAGTAATGTGTGCAATACACTCTGCTTGCAGTCAGATTTCAACATTCTCTGTGCTGCTGTATACCTCCCAGAGTCGTGCCTCATTGCATTTCTCATCATTTACATCAACTCATCGTACCTTGTTCATCATCACAGTTCTGTTTGTAGCCAACACGACGGCAAACCAAATAAGAAGTGTTTACAGTTTCTGGCTACCCGCTTAGCCCAGCGTTAATGTTTAATCTATAGAACTTTAGTCACTCGTATGTTTCATAATTTCTGGTAACGACGTTAGTAAAATCCTGTGGTTATTTGTTATATTCAATCTATTGTTTAGCTCCCTTCACCATAGTATAGTACTTCTGTCACTACATTTTGCTGATACTTTGTGACAACAAAATACTTCATCGCTGTCCACCTTAATTTATGTTGAGATATTGTGACAGGTTTGAGGAAGGTAGAAGATAAGGACACGGGTCTAGGACCGAGTTTATTCCTGACCGGTTTCGCTTACAGCTTTTCATTCCTCTGAAGAATCTCGAAGCGAAACCGGTCAGGAATAAACTCGGCCCTAGACCCATGTCTTACTCTTCGATCTTCCTTATAATTCATTCAACATATTGTTGTATCACAGGAAGAGACAACTCCCTGAGTATTTTCAATCTTTCGAAACAAAATCAGCGGCATTAATGGAATATTTAAAATTTTCCTGAGAGTATATCGTCTCTTTAAACACTCGCTACACTTCCACACCTCTCTTCTAATTCCTCTTAACTATGACAGATCCTACACCAACACAACTACAGTAGAACCACTTGTTATAATGGCTGTAGCGTTGAATGCTCGCTATACACCGAGTTACAATGGTAAAACATAAAGATGACAGAAGACCTTTTCGTTCATAACGACCTAAAAAAACTAAAATAAAAACTAAATTAAATCAAGGTGACAGAAGACCTTTCCGTTCATAACGAGGCGAAAAAAATAATAGAAATAAGATTAAATAAAGATAAATAGAAAATATCTTAAGGCAGACACTATTGGATCCTCTCATCGAAGTTAGATCCTCCTGTCTTGTTACTTTTCTCATTTATTTTACCGGATATTACGTCCGGCCGATTCCGCGATACATGTTTCCTTTGATATTAAAAAAAAAAAAAAAAAAACACTTTTTTTTTTTTTTTTTTTTTTTTTTTTTTTTTTTTTTTTTTTCTTGGAAAGATGTTCGATATATCGATAAGACCGACGGAATGACATCGCTTCATGTTTCCGACTCACATATTTTATGTCAGAGTTTGGGGATCTACGGAGGATATATATTCATCGTCTGACATATCCCAAAGTAGAAGATCTACGAAAAATAGATATTCATCGTCTGACATATCCCAAAGTAGAAGATCTACGAAAAATAGCGGGTTTTTTTTTCCAAGGCGAGGCGGGGGGTGGGGTCGGGAGGAAACGTCTGTGAAAAATGTACTCTTTTTGTTTGTGTGTGTGTCCGCCACGAATGTAGAATCGACGGGGAGCAGTAGATAGCGTCCCGGTTTCGTAAGTGGATAGTCCGAGTTCAATCCCCGGCAATTGTTCAAGCTGCAGCTTCACAAGCCTTTTTTATTATTTTTATTATTTTTATTTATTTATTTGTTTATTTATTTTTGCTTGTGGGTTCGAATCCCGCACTCCTCTTCGATTCCCGGCTGTGTACGTTACCTGACCCAGCAGTCTAACCACATAGTGCAAAGTTGACGACTTCGGTAGCATAAGGTGTCTCCTGGTGTAGATTCCTCACCTTCTTTTATGTTTTTGCTAATATCAGTCTTCCATAAATACATACATGTATATACATATATGTATATATAAACTTATCTGCTGAGATTCGAACCCTCACCTGAGCGGCTTGCGTCTTACAAGATGAAGACTGTACCATCACGCCATATACATATATATATATATATATAATATATATAATATATATATATATATATATATATATATATATATATATATATATATATATATATATATATATATATACCATTAATGTTCTACTGACAGCGACCTTTTGCCCTGAATATACTCTTTCTATTCATTTAGTTGACCATCAGTTGCAAATGTACCATTTGCATTACTGATAATGCGTACCTGCAACAGATGCTGCATTTGTGTTGTTACTAATGTGCATCTGTCACATTGTGGTTTCGCTAATACTTATATCTCACAAATATACATATCATTCTGCTAATATGTTGTAATTCAAACATGGGAGGTCGGTTGTACATTTTCCGGTTTTATTGATATAGTGGTCAGGGTAGACGTGATGTGAAGATGGAATCTTTTTTTAAAGTACAACGTATTGTTTGTTGAATTTTTTTGCAAGTATGAAGACTTGGAATATTCTGGAATGAATGAGGAATGGACAGTTGAACAAGACAACGGAGCGCCATTCAAAGTCCCTTTAACTACAGGATTGATATATTTAAAGGGAGTGTAATACTGAACATGCTTCAGCTTTGTTCTATAACGTTTGAACTCTGAATAATTGCCGCTTTGTCTATTACGTCGGCAATTGTCATTCTAATTAATTGATATAGTTGGTTTAATTTATAAGTACTAAAGTGGGTGGTGTGTTTTGTGTGTGTCCGTGTGTTTTGTGTTTGTTCGTGTGTGTGTAGTCAGTGTATTACGCATAATGATCAAAAGGACAAAACGTCTAGTCCAGCGTTTCTCAACCAGGGTTCCCCGGAACCCTAAGGTTCCGCAAAAGGTCCCTAAGGGTTCCGCGAGAACAAGTGAGATAAGCTAATGCACTTTTGATTTTTTATTTAAAGTCGTATACGTAATATAATCAAACACGCACGACATATTCTTGGTTATTGTAATAATGGTATATAGACATCATCCTATCTAACATATGATTACGATATAAATAAAACGAGATATTGTATATATATGAATATATATATATATATTATATATATATATATAATTTTTTTTTTTTTTTTTTGCGCAGACGTTCCTTGAGACATGCTATCTATTTTAAAGGTTACACAAGGGTAAAAAGGTTGAGAAACGCTGATCTAGCCCGTAAAGAATTACCTCGGCTTCAGAGTATCATGATCATTAGAAGGCGTTCAAACAGAAACCTTAATGCCAACAAGCAATTATGAAGGAGCCATTCATTTTGAGAGGCAATTATATATGTGTGGCGTAAAATTGATGAGCCGCTGGCTCAGCCATTTATGCAAATATCGCCAGAAGAGTCTCTCTCCTTAGCTTTGTCCCTTTCTGGTCTTCCTTCATTCTTCGGCTATTTCATTCGACTTGATTTTCTCTGTCACTTGTCAATTTTATTCGGTTGTAGGAATCCCTAAGCACCAAAGAATTGAAAATACTTTGAATTGCCTTGTTCTTCATGATTTAGCAATACCATAAACTGAGAATTCAGGAGGTGTTAAGATACGAGGGAGGGTGGAGGGGTGTGGAGTGTATTCAGGGGTGGAATGGGTGGGATTGATTTTGTGCCTTTTTCTTTTTGGCTACCCCCCTTCTAAGGGGGGAAAAGCCTTGGTGTATGTATGTATGTATGTATAAACTGAGAATTCCATAGAATGCGAATTTCAAATTGAAAATACTGATGGTCTTGATATTTTTTTAGTTAAAACCTTCGCGTTGTGACAAGATTTACCTAAGCACTGTATCTTAGAAGAGAACTAATCCATTACTATTTTAGCTAATCTTGAACTATTTCACTGTAAAATGAAGAGAGGTTAAGAAATTTTCGACCATCCTTTGCTGCTCTGTGATTACTTTAATGATTTTATTTTTTATTTTTTTTTTTTTATTTCAAGAGGAAACGATTTTCTTCAGATTAGGGAATTTTACTATAAAAACCGGGATAACCAATCAGTGGTTATTATTATTATTTTTTTTTTATACAATAGACGTTGCCTAACAAGACAAACGTCCCTGTTTTTCACCCCAGGAACAACTTAATGCCCCATTGCCAACACCCGAAACTGACACACGACATCAGAAATATACGAAACATATATTTCGTTTTTGTTACACTTAAACATCTTTGTTTACAGAACAGATTTTTCCTTGTAAAGGAGAGACTGTACAGAGGAATGTTATATTGTTACCAATGAAGGAAATATTTTCATCGATTTTATGTGCCATAAGTTATGTTCAGGTGTTTGTATTATTATTGTTATCATTGTTATTGTTACTATTATTTTCATTCTTATTTATGTTTTATTTATTTCTATTTATTTATATGGATTTATTTTATTTATTTATTTATTTATTTATTTTTATTTATTAATTTATCTATTGTTGTTATTATTATTATTATTATTATTATTATTATTATTATTATTATTATTTATTATTATTATTATTATTTTTTTTTTTTTTTTTTTTTTTTTTTTTTTTTTTTTTTTTTTTTTTGGCTTATCCCGGGCTACATCCATCAACTGAGGGTCATAAGAGAAGAAATTGGAATTTTCACTTATCTACAACCTGTTTTGGGTCACATAAGTCTCCATAATACCTTCCCATTGTGTGCGTGTGTGTGTATGTATGTGTGTAAGTTCGTGTGTGTTTACTTTCGTTGACTCGTATCCATGTGCATCTGTGTGTACGTAATAGTATGTGCACTTAGTTGTGTATATGAAAAATTGGAGGAAGTCTGTGACGTCTACGAAAAATATTGGGTCATTAATACCACTGGGGTTGGTAAGGGTTGATGGATGAGGTGAGTGAGGAAGGGAGGGGGAGGTGGATAAAATGAAGAGAATGACGAACGAGTCTCAGAGGGTGAGTGATACATAAATGGCTCTTGTAATGACCAAGGTAATTGGTGGCTATTGACGTAAATATGACTATTGGCAGTCAAGTAAAACGAAGAAATAGAATAGGGTGTATTTTAGGACTGGATTATGGGAATGGAGATAAAGTATATTTACACGCACGCGCGCGTGCGCGCGCACACACACACGACTCGGTGGCGCGGTTGGTAGAGTCTCAGACTGTCAGCACGGGGGTGACGGCGGTACCTGGTTCGAATCCTGTCCAGGGCTGAAATTATTTCAGTATCGCTGCGCTTCGAGTCGTTACTCCAACTCTCGTGGGCGGGGAGTTGGGGTGTGTGTGCGTGTAAGGCCATAGCATTACCCATAGATCGGTCATACGAGCTCTGAGCTCTCTTCCGGGAGGGAAATAGCTGCCGATCACGAGTCCAACACGTGATCCAAAAGACCAAGGTGAATACACACACACACACACACACACACACACACACACACACACACACACACACACACACACACACACACACGCTCGCACACACACACACACACGCTCGCACACACACACACGCATGCACGCACACACACACACCTCTCACACGTCACAAACCACATAAACACATATACTGCGGTATGTACACAAAGTACAAAGCATGGTAATTAGAGCAAACATACCTGAACAAACACGTGCTCCATCTCTCTCTCTCTCTCTCTCTCTCTCTCTCTGTGTGTGTGTGTGTGTGTGCTGTCTCTCTATCCGTCTCTGTCTGTCTGTCTGCCTTCCTGCCTGTTTCTCTGTCTCTCTTTGTCTATCTCTCTCTTTGTCTGTCTGTCTGTCTGCCAGTCTGTCTGTCCTATCTTGCTCTCTCTCTCTCTCTCTCTCTCTCTCTCTCTCTCTCTCTCTCTCTGTGTCTATCTGTCTCTCTATCCGTCTCTGTCTGTCTGTCTCTGCCTTCCTGCCTGTTTCTCTGTCTCTCTTTGTCTATCTCTCTGTCTGTCTGTCCTATCTTGCTCTCTCTCTCTCTCTCTCTCTCTCTCTCTCTCTCTCTCTCTCATATTATCCATATCTCGTTCTTCTTGACTCTGCTGTTTCACTCGCATGAACAAACTGTGACAAAATTATAACTTGAAATCATTATCCTTTGCTGCTCAAAATACACAAATCAATTTTTCTTTATTTGTATTACCTTTGCTAACAATTGTACCCTAAGCCATCCGTCCTGTAGGCGATCCAACGATACCTTATCAAATCTCTTTGTTATTATCTAGGTACAAGTTGGAATGGGACGAAGAGCTCTCTCCTCCTTAGTTTGGGAACGCGAGCTGCTGCAGACTGCAGCCAATGTCGACAAGGATCAATTTCCTATTCCCTTCCTGTTAATCTAAGTCATAATGGGCCTCAGCCGAGCTGACATTGCGTGTGCATTGGACGAAGTTCGTTGCTTTTGGTGAAACAGACTCAGTTTCACTTCATCCGAGTTGCAAAGGATCATGGTTCTTACCCTCCCGTTATTGTAGTAATTGGCATGCGATCTGTCTCAATCTTGGTATTTTTTTTCCATTTTGATTTTCTTTCATTTATGATAGATTTCTATTGAAATGTTTTTTGCTATAAGTCACACAGCATATATCCAGTAAGCTGGTCATTATGTTTTTGTATCTGTGTTTCTAAACCTTGTAATTGTGTATATGAAAAAATTGTCACATAAATGACGAACATTTCTATATTGTTTACACTCAGTGAAATTTTAGAATCTATCATGAAGACGAGGGTTTTAAAGATATTGCTAAGGACAAATCTTACTGTGAAGATAAATAATCTTGAGTAATTCCCGTGTAAGTTTAAGTCATCCAGGAGGTACCAAGATAAGAGGGAGGGAGGAGGGTGGAGGGGAGTGGAATATATAGGAGGTGGAATGGATGGGAGTGGTTTCTATGCCCTTATCTTTTTGGCTACCCCCGTGTAGGGAGAAAGAGCCTTTTGATATATGTACGTATGTATGTAAGTTTAAGTCATGCACTACAAAGAAATCTTCAGTCAGTTTCTCTTACTATATATATATATATATACTGTATATATATATATATATATTTATATGTATATATATATATATATATGATGAAGGTGGAAAAAGAAGTCACGGGTCTAGTTCCGAGTTTCTGAGTTTATTCCTGACCGGTTTCGCTCTATGCTTCTTCAGAGGAAGAAGCATAGAGTGAAACCGGTCAGGAATAAACTCAGGAACTCGGAACTAGACCCGTGACTTCTTTTTCCACCTTCATCAACTTGTCACAATGTACCAGCATATATATATATATATATATATATATATGTACACTGTATTATCACTTTCTTTTCTCACTGTTCTAGAGCTGTAAATCTACTCACACAGTGAGGTTGTCGTTACTTTGCATCTATCTCCTTGAATATTTAACAATATCCCGTCCTATTTCCAACACTTTTCTCCATATTCTTACTTACTTTAATTACTACATATACACACATGTGTTCTACTGTGAACATCATTCTATATAAATGATACAAAAGATGTCGGGAAGATTTAGGACCTTTTGGTGAAAATTTAAAGGCGTTTATCTATGAGGAGATGCGCGCGCACACACACACACACACACACACACACACACACACACACACACACACACACCCTCTCTCTCTCTCTCTCTCTCTCTTTCTCTGTGTCTGTGTCTCTCTGTCTCTCTGTGTCTCTCTGTCTGTCTCTCTCTCTCTCTCTCTCTCTCTCTCTCTCTCTCTCTAGCTATCTCTCTGTGTGTCTGTGTCTCTGTGTCTCTTTCTCTCTCTCTCTGTGTATCTCTGTCTCTCCGTGTCTCTGTGTCTGTCTGTCTCTCCGTGTCTCTGTGTCTGTCTGTCTCGCTCTCTGTCTCTCTCTCTGTCTGTCTGTCTCTCTGAGCGGAAATCGAGGTATTTGCCTCAGGACTCTGGTGTTGATACTTGTACAAACAACGATGTACCTACGCGTCCTCCCGTCCTTGTACAAGCTCAGGCAAGGTAGCAGGCACACCCTTGTTAACACGACCCCTCCTACGATATCCCTCAAGTCTTGCGAAAGTGTTTACGCTGTTGCCATGGTTACCTCAGAGTCTGCAAGGAGCCTCCAGCCGTACTGGCTTATGTTAATGACCCAATGGCTAAAAGGAATCATTAAGCTTATCCAAAAGGATTTAATTAATTCGTGAATCTTTATTCAGGGTTTAAATGATCTGTGTTCATTCGAGGTTTCTTTGTGATTCAAATTATCGGCGAATCATTTGGGCATCTGCTTAGCAAGAATAGTCATTTCGGGTCATTTCGGGTCATTTAGGGGAATCCAGCCAATTCTTCATTTTCACCCAATCAGTCGCATCTGTTCCACTGGCTGAACCTGTCCCTCTCTCTCTCTTTCTCTCTCTCTCTCTCTCTCTCTCTCTCTCTCTCTCTCTCTCTCTTTCTCTCTTTCTCTATTTTTTCTCTTTCTCTCTTTTTCTCTATCTTTCTCTTTCTCTCTCTATCTTTCTCTTTCTCTCTCTATCTTTCTCTTTCTCTCGCCCTCTCTCTCCCCCTCTCTCTTTTCACTCTCTTACTTTCTCGTTCTCTTTTACTCTCTCTCCCTCTCTGTCCCTATATCTCTCTTTCCCCCTCTCTATCTTTCTCTCTCTTTCTCTTTCTTTCTCTTCCTTTCTTCCTACCTTCCTTCCTTGTGGGCTTGGAGAGTTAAACCACAGGGAAGTCATCGAGTTAAGAGACGAATAAAATAGAAAAAAAATACCTCCAGATGCACTAAGCAACGCTCAAAAATAATAATAAAAAAATATGACAAGGTTCTCTCTCTCAAAAAAAGAAATTGCTCACCATCACATTTCGTCATCGTTCATCCGACAAGACTTTCATCTCGTCACGAGAGCGTGGCTGTCATTAGCTCTGTCGTGATGAAGTGACGAGGACAGCACCCTAGGGAGGGTGAGGAGGGGGCGGGAAGAAGAGGAGGAGGAGGAGAAGGGAGGAGGAGGAGGAAAGGGGAGGAGAAGGGAGGAGGAGGAGGAGGAGGAAAGAGGATATATGAGGATAAGGAGATATAGAATAGGATTGGGAAGAAGTGAAAGGAAAGAAGATGATGTATTAGGGAAAACAAAGGGAAGAAGATATGTTTGAGAAAAAAAAAGAGAGGAAAAAGGGGAGGAGGAGGAGGAAAGAGCATATATGAGGAAAAGGAGATATAGAATAGGATTGGGAAGAAATGAAAGATGATGATGTATTAGGGAAAACAAAGGGAAGAAGATATGTTTGAGAAAAAAAAGGAGAGGAGGAAAAAGAGGAGGAGGAGGATGGGTAAAGAAGGAAAAAGAGGAGGATATAGAGAGAATGATGGGGAAGAAGGGGAGGAAAAGAGAAATAAGATGAAATAGAGAAAAAAAGGGGGAGAGGATGTGGTTGTGAAAAAAGAAGATGAAAAGGAATAAGATGAAGGAGGATAACAGGAAGAAGAAGAGAAAGAGGAGGACACAGGAAGAAGGAAAAAAAGAAGAGGAAGAAGAAAGGAGGAGAAGAGAAACAGGGTGAGGTGTGGAAAAGCTAAATTAAGAAGATGGATTAAAGAAAGAAGAAAAAGAAGAGGAAGATGAAGGAGGATGAGGTGAAGAAAATGAAGAGGAAGAGGAGGTTAGGGAAGAGGAAAGAAGAAAAAGAGAAGGAAAAATAAGAAAAGACACATGTTTAGGTGTAAAAAAGGTAGATTCAGAAGATGAGTTAAAGAAAAAAGAAAAAGAAGAGGAAGAGGAAGGAGAATGAGGCGAGGAAGAGGAAGAGAAGGCTAGGGTAGAGGAAAGAGAGAAGGGAGAAGAAAGAAGAGGAAGAGGCACAGGGTGAGGTGTAGAAAAGGTAGAATAAGATGAAGATTTAAAGAAAGAAGAAAGGGAAGAGAGAGAGAGTGAATTAGAGAGAGGAAAAATAGGAAGCGAAAAAGAGAGAAGAGCAAGAAAAAGGTGAAGGGAATTTATTCTATTTTAGTTTTACTTTCAATTAATCTTACTTTATTTTACTTTGTTTTATTTTTTACATTATTTGGTTTCATTTTTCATATTGTATTGTACTTCGTTATGTCTTGTTTATATTTTATTCTATTTTACAATATTCAATTTGCCTTTGTTTTATTCCATCTTACTTTGTCTATTTTTATTTATTCTTTATTCTATATTTTCATTGTATTTCATTCTATTCTATTTTATTCTGTTCTTTTCAATTAACTTGTTCTTTTTTTTGTTTTACATCGTTCTATTTCATTTTATTATCATTTGGTTTATTGCAGCTGGCACTATATAACAGCTTTGGTAGTAAAGGGAACATTTTGTAATAAAACTCAACCCACAAAGATAAAAGAAATATTCGAGTACGCGTCAACAATGGAAAATGAAAGGGCATCAATAACTACACAGCTGACTTAAGTTCCATGAAAAGAAGACCTGGAACGCTTTAGAAAAAAGGTCCAGCTATACTTACAAAACGAAGTTAATAGAAAGTGTTTAACAATAGCAAATGATAATTAGAATGTAGTCATTTTAAGAACAATGAGTCATTAATGAAAAAGGAACGAGCTAAACGGCTGACTCAAGTTCAATAAAAAAGAAAAAAAAAACAAGACCTGGAACGCTTTAGAATAAAGGTCCAGCTATACTTACAAAAAGAACGGAAGAGAAAAAGCATTTAACTATAACAAATGATAATTAGAATGTAGTCGTTTTAAGAACAATGAGTCAGTAATGAAAAATGAAATAGCTAAACGGCTGACTGAAGCTAAAAAAAAAAACAAGACCTGGAACGCTTTAGAAAAAAGGTCCAGCTATACTTACAAAAAGAACAGAAGAGGAGAAAAAGCATTTAACAACAACAAACGACAATTAGAGTGTAGTCGTTTTAAGAACAACGAGTCAGTAATGGAAAATGAAAGAGTTACATCAATAACTAAACGGCTGACTTAAGTTCCATGAAATAGAAAAAATATAATAACAAGACCTGGAACGCTTTAGAAGAAATGTCCAGCTATACTTACAAAAAGAACAGAAGAGAAAGCATTTAACAAAGTTCCATAAAAAAAAAAGACCTGGAACGCTTTAGAAAAAAGGTCCAGCTATACTTACAAAAAGAACAGAAGAGGAGAAAAAGCATTTAACAAAGTTCCATAAAAAAAAACCTGGAACGCTTTAGATAAAAGGTCCAGCTCCACTTACAAAAAGAACAAAAGAGGAAAGAAAGCATTTAACAATAGCAAACGATAATTAGAGTGTAGTCGTTCTTAAGAACAATAAGGAGAATCCTTACATGTTTACAGCAAACAAGATAAGCGTTTAGATCAATCAAGGGAGCTAAGGAAGGGGAGAGGAGGAAGAACGAACAAGCAATAAACAATGGGAAACCAAACATTGCAATTAGGATGACAGATTGCGAATAAGGTGAACAATGGGAAAAATAAAGGGGAAGCAAATTGAGTCTGAAGATAAAACAAATAAAACAGACACGTTATGAAATTAGAAGGAGAGGTGGGGAAGGGAATGAGGAGGGTATACAGCGTGGAGGGTGAGGGTGAGGGTGAGGGGGGTAATTGGGGTCCAAGAGGAAGAGGTTATCATATGTCACAATAGAAGAGAGAGAACGTGATATAGTGAGACGGGGGAAATGAAGTGAGCAGATAGTAGACGGGGACGCAAATAAATAAATAAATAAGAATAAATTAATGAATAAAAAATACAAATAAATAAGTATATAAATAAATAAAATTAAGAAATAAATAAGAATAAAGTAAAAAAAATAAAATAAAAATAAAAAGTAAAAAATAAAATAAGATAAAATAGATAAAAAATTAAATAAGAAATAGGATAAAATAAGATAAAAAAAAATCTGGAAAAAAAAAATGGACAAGAATCACAGGAACCTTTACCCATTCAGATCCTGCCCATAACTGGACGAATTCGTCTGAAATTAACAAGAATAAAATCTTTGTAAGACGTCACAGTAACATTAAGCATTATACAAACGAAAGTCTACAGACTGCATCATCGTACCAAAGGCATCAGGAATATAAATAGGTCAGGAAAAAATGATAATGAAAAATAAAAATAGATATTAAATGTGACATAAAAACAAAAGGGAAGCAAAGAAGGATGATTACGAAAGGAGGTGGTGTGTACGATAAAAAAAAAGAAGACTCACGAACATGAAAGAAAAACTAAAATAATGAATTCTACTAAGAGGGGAAATCGTGGTTTATGAACGAAACGCAACAAGAAAGCCAGTGGGAAACGTTCAAGAGAGTTATGAATAGAAGACGATTATCAGAACTTGACCCAAATGCGCTAAACGGATATGAAAACATATTAGAATAGATTTAAAGCTTATCATACCGCAAATTGCTGACAAGAATGTCTTTGGGAAGATAAAACCTATAGGAGATTAAGGTCATCATGAAAGAGATTGTAGAAGAAAAGATAAAGATAAGGATAACGGAGAAGGATAAGTAAGGTGGAAACAGTGAACAAATGGTATTATTGTTGTATATGATTAGAAGGAGAGGGTTTAGAGAAAGATACGTACTGAGATTACATATCAGAAAGAGAAAGGAATGAAAAGGGATACAAGATATATACATGCGCAGATAGGTACAATGTACATATACATAAACACACATAAACATGCATAAAGGAATTAGAAAGATAAGAAATGGAACAGTACAAAATCGTTAAATTTCCAACAATTGAATTGACGTCTTGTGGGGAAACTGTACACAGAGAATATGTAACAAAGTATATACTCGCGAAACTAGTCGGGAATAAACTCGTATATGCATGTATGTATATATACTGTATATATATACATACATATATACATACTATATATATAGATATATATATATATATATATATATACATACTATATATATTTATTTATATATATATATACATACTATATATATATATATATATATATATATATATATATATATAGTTAGTTAGTTAGGAAGATTGTCCTCACTCCTCGATCCTTATCTCACTCCTCTCTCACCTCTTCTATTGGCCCGTCCCACGACCTTGCCGACCCGCAAGGAAGTCCCATGAGACATGCTTGTTTCACCCGGCTGCGGTGGATTGAACAAAGCTTCCTTGAGGCCCACTGGTGGGACAAAACCTCCTTGAGAAACTCGCATGTAGTACCAGCATCAGTCCCAGCGATGACTCATCCAAACCCTTGCCTGACCACATGAGACACAAAGCTTCTTTGAGGAACACACGTGCAGTAACCCCCTATATTAGCATATATATATGCTAATAAGAACACGGGTACGTGTGTTCACTTATGCAAAGTAGACCACTTTTTCCAAGTGGTCTACTTTGCATATATATATATGTATATACAGTATATATATATATATATATATATATATATATATATATATATATATATATATATAATATCCATGAGAAATCACAAACTCATGACTCTAAATATGCGGAAAACCACCAAGGAAAAGGATAAAGTGATGAACAAGCGCTTTCGTTTATTCCGACATCCTCAGTGTACATATGTATGTACCCTGAGGATGTCTGAATAGACGAAAGCGCTTGGTCATCAGTTTATCTTTTTCCTTGGTGGTTCTTCCGCATATATATATATATATATATATATATATATATATATATATATATATATAACACAATTCAATAGCAACTGAAGTAAAGGTTAGTCATAAAACGCAGTGAATGCATTCATAGACGGAAATCTGAGATGATTTAAGCCTTTGCAGAAAAGAGAGAGGGGAAGATCCTTTAGATGATTGTAAGAGCCCAATGGCAGCTTGAATGAAAAATATAGTTTAAAATGCAGCAAATATGTATAGAGAGGAACCTCACAGCTGTCCTTATAGCGTGTTTACTTCATGAAATTATCTTTTGTTTTTATTATTTATATTTTGTTCATCCACAATGAGGGGTTGTCAAGCGTGAATGTCTTTGTTGAGGCAATATATCCTTTCTACCGTTACTCGTCGGGTCGCTAGCGTGATTCGAATGATCTAATTCATTCTCTTTTGATAACTCGTTTAGCCTTAAGAAAATATCAATACATTTCTGGAAACCAATAAAGAATCACCTGAAAATATAAAACGAGTATGAGAAGAGAATAAATCATTATTCTCAAAAAGAGTAAAAATTCAAATCGTCTGCTGTTAGCTAGAATGAAAATTTTCAAAAACAACTTCACGGTCACGTTTGAGAAAAAGAATTATGCTAAAAGGCGCGCGCGATGACGCATGGGAAGTTGAGGGAGCAATTAGACAAAAGACGAAGGAAATTAGTGTAAGGTAGATTAATGGGGCGGACAATTTTTCCCGGAATTACGTCGTGGGAACACCTGCTCTTCTCGAAATGAGATGAAACGAAAGAGCTCCATGTTTCTTAAGGATTCGGATACTATGAAACTCGAAATTATCCATCTTTCCTTTGTACAATAATCTCTCTCGTATTCGGGTTAATAGAATCGAATTAACTCTAAACCTATTTAATCCCCTTCTCCATAACAAGTACTAGAGATACATTAAGTGAAAAATAAAGTACGGAATATGGGTAAACGATATTAAGTATGTTGTACAGCGGGGTAAACACTGTTTACGGCACTAGGGTTTGTTTATATGTGCGTCTGACACAAACGCCTCTAGCAGCGGGAATGTGAACTAGCGGTGGCGGGAGATTTGAATCCTAGCTTAGGGTTGGATATGGTGTAATTGGGCACGAGATGGATTACTTAATTTCGTTGAACTTGTGATAATAATCAAGTAGGTCCTCAGAGTCCAAGGACTGTACTTATAAATCCTTTTGCCAGCCCTGCGAATTATTTCTGCTAGTAGAAAGTAGAATTTTACCTGGTCTGGTGGTTTAAAGTTGATCTCCCTTACAGGCTTATCTACAAAATCTCCCGGTCATTTCCATGAGCACGATAATCTAGGTTATTTAAAATCTATTTTCTAATGGTAGAAAGTATTCACTAGAGCAGTGGTTCCCAAACTTTTTTCTGTCATTTCCCCCCTGCACCCAGTTCAACCATCCAGATTTCCCCCTTCATGTGTATGAGGGAAAGAGTAGTTAAAACACACTGTGACTATTTACTAATTTATTTTTCAAATGTACATATATACTGATAAACAGGCATTCTCTCTCTCTCTCTCTCTATCTCTCCCTCTCTCAGACATGAGAAAATTCATCTGAGATTTTTTTAGTTCGTAGGTAGTATAATTATTTCTACCCTGGTAGCTTCAAATTTCCCCCTAGGGGGAAATTTCCCCCAGTTTGGGAACCACTGCACTAGAGCCTGCAAGACGTTTTGAAAGTAGATTCTATAAACCCTAAGCTTTCATCATCATAAAGACTTGCCATAAATCAATGGGTCTCAACGTGAGGTCATGTCTACCAGAGGATCGATGAGAAGAATTTATGGGTGGGAGGCAAGGCCTGTCGTTACGAATTATACATTGCTATATCATGCATGAGAAATCACACGAACTCGTGATTCTAAATATGCAGAAAAACCACCAGGAGAAACAATAAAATAATGACCGAGCGCTTTTGTCTATTTAGACATCCTGAGAGTACCCTGAGGATATCTGAATATACGAAAGCGCTCGGCCATCATTTTATCATTTGTATCCTGAGGATGTCTAGACGAAAGCAATCGGTCATTATTTTATAATTTTTTCTGGTGGTTTTTCTGCATTGCTATATCACGTGACGAACCTGAATAAAAGAAAAAAAATTCCACTGTACTAGCTGAAGAAATATGATTACGATTGTCAACTTTGTAATAAAGCTAAATATTTCTCTTACGTTAACATTTTATCAATGTTGTTATTACTGTTGTCATTTTATTATTTTCATTTTTATTTTTCTTATTATTTTTGACGATGTGGAATTTGGGAAGAAAATGAGGATGAGACTACCATATGTTGAGAATTAATGAAATGGGACATAAAGTGAGAAAAAGTTGAGAATCGCCGACCTGAATTGAGTAAAATAGTCTGGATTTGGTTAGAAATTATTCCGCTAAGAGGTTAATCCTCAAGGTAAAGGTTTAATTCGATAGCCTTACTTTTAACCAAATAGAATTTGTCTGAATTTAACTAGTTGAAATTTTGTAAAAAAAAAAAAAAAAAAAAAAATAAAAAAAAAAAATAAAAAAAGGCGTAATTGTAAGAAACGCATTAACATAACATGAGAAGGGAGGAGACTGCATGAGACCATAAGGCCTACATTATGCAGTTCCATGTCCATTACTACCTATCTTGTGAAGATGACATTCTTTTAAATGACTTATCACCAAGTATTATGTTCTTCATAAAGTAGTTTATATTTGGTAATTATTCAAATTTCATGCATTTCATTTTCGCTCTAGAAATACAATGAAAATGTGATATAACGAACTTTAGTGTAATATAACAAACTTTTACAAAAAATTACTAGGTAAAATATTTAACTTGGTTATTAAGAACTCAGTTTGAAATTATAATGAAAACAAAATGTAAAAAAATTCAAATTGTCTATTTTTGTCATTTGTATATACATTGGGAAAAAAATGCAAGGAACTTCAATTTTTTTTTTTTCAAATTTGCTCTAAACTTGCAATGACAATAAAATATAAGAAAATCTATCTTTCCTATAAAAAATACTTGGAAACTGCAATATGAATGAAATGTTACGACGTTCAAATTTAAAGAAATCACTAAGCAAAAGGAGAGAGGGAGGGTGGAGGGGTGTGGAGTGTATTCAGGGATGGAATGGGTGGGAATGATTTTATGACTTTTTCTTTTTGGCTACCCCCCTTGTAAGGGGGAAAAAGCCTTGGTATATGTATGAATGTACTAAGCAAAAGGAAAAGAAAATGGAAATTAAATCACTGTTGCTTTCTCTGCCACCAAGGAACCTCTATAGACGGAATCCTATGGAGTCAAAAGAGTTAAATCTCAATTAACTCTCTTCCTTCTATGAACAAATTACAAAATCCCTCTAACTCTACCGAATTTAATCATCCAAGTAAAAGCCTTTACACATAAAGGATCACAAAACGTATATATAATCCCAAAAATAACATAAAACGATTAAATCTTGCGCAGACTACCTATATACCCTACAAACTGGTGAGCTAATACGGCCGCATAACCTTGTTCAGGCTGTTTATGATGTACTCTATGAGAGAAGCCCACGGAAGGGGACGGTTGATGAGGAAGGGAAGAGGAGGAGGAAGGAGGAGGAGGAGGAGAGGAAGACCTCGCTTATGTTAATAGCTAAGAACAAATTTACATGTAGGTTGGGAGTGTGTGTGTGTGTGTGTGTGTGTGTATTCACCTCGGATCTGCTGCAGTCTCTGTCGAGACAGCCAGACACCACCCTACAGCAGTGAGCTCAGAGCTCCTTATTAGCCGTGTGTGTGTGTGTGTGTGTGCGTGCGTGTGTGTGTGTGTGTGTGTGTTATTATGTGTGCGTGCGTGCGCGTTTGTGTATGTGTGAGATTGAACGGTTGCGTGCGTATATACTCGTACCAATGCGTATATATATATGATGGGACAGAATACGGATGTGTCAGAGCGAGTGAGAGAGAGGGAGAACCTAGCCATAATGTGCTGGGGGCTTTTGCATATTGAATAAAGGGAAAGTAAGAGATAGTGAGACCAGTGGTGCCAGCATTAAAGGTGAGGTTGGTGATGGTGGTGACGAGGGAACTGGTGAGAATGAGGGCCTGGCGATGGTGGTAATGGAGATGTTGTTATGGTGTTCGTGGTGTTTGTTGTGGTGGTGATCGTTTGCTTATTCCTACAAAAACTTGGACTCTGTACATAGGTGTTCATGGAAGCTGTCTTGCTTGATTACTATGTGCACACAAGTTATGTGTCAGAGTGAGGGAGATAAAGAGATAGAGAGAGATAAAGAGAGATATATAAAGAGAGATAAAGAGAGCGATAAAGAGAGAGTGATAAAGAGCGATAAAGAGAGAGAGAGAGAGCGATAAAGAGAGAGAGCAATAGAGAGCGATAAAGAGAGAGGGAAAGAGATAAAGAGAGAGAGCGATAAAGAGAGAGAGAGTGTGAGAGAGAGAGGGATAATGAAATGGAAATTTATACACGTTTTGTATTTATATATATATATATATATATATATATATATATATAATCCATACTGTATATGCTGTATACATGTATGTATATACCTATTTTCCTGTCTGTCTATTATTTATTAATCTATCTCTCTGTCTATATCTATCTATCTGGGAAGTGGGTCGCCAGTCTCAACCTACCGTGAAGCGAATGAATCTGCGATGTCTGCTTCCCCTTTCATCCATAATTCAAGTATCGAGTTTTGAGTTAAGCTTCAGTAGACACTGTATCTCTTGCTTACGTTTTTATCTTTACCTTAGCAAGGAAGGCGGGGTCGAGGCCCCCCCTCTTGGTTGAATAAAATCGTTTGCCGCTAGGCAGTATGAATGTACTTTACTGATTTCTTGTTTTATGTGTTTTTAATGGTGAAGAGTCGTTTTCAATTGAATTAAATTACCAGACGGCAGTTAGGTAGAATCAAGTGGTTCACTGTCATCGTAGATTAAAATATATCCTAATTAGCTTATTAAAGTTATAGTGCTCGCTCTTAGAGAAAAAAGTCTATTGTTAAAGGGAGCACTACTCAATAAAGGGTTGAATCAAGATACGAGGTCCCTTTAATGAGTAGAGCGTCAAGTTAACGTCACTTCTGAGTATTACATTGGCCCATGTTTTCTAGGTGGTAATGTTAAGATATGCATGAATCTTTTAGGACCGCGTAGGTTTCTTGGAATTGTAAAGATAAAATGTAAGTTTTGGGTTTACTACTTTTTTGCAAAAGATTATTATCTCCATTTTATTTCTATTTTATTTAATTATTTTTTTTATTTATTTATTTTATTTTATTTTATTCTATTTTATTCTATTGTTGTTTATTGACTCATTTATCTATCTATTTACTTATTTATTTGTTTAATTTTTATTTATTTATTATTGTTATTATTGCTATTATTATTCTTATTCTTATTATTATTAATATTATTATTATTATAGTATATTATATTTATTATTATTATCATTATTATTATCATTAGTTATTACAATATATATATATATATATATATATATATATATATATATATAATTTTTTTTTTTTTTTTTTTTTTTTTTTTTTTTTTTTTTTTTTTTTTTTTTTTTTTTTAGGAGAAAGGGATCCGATACACTTTTATGTGAAGATTTTTGTTCCTTCATAAATTGCCAACATCGTTTTTCTTGTGACTGATTCAAAATAATTCAGAGTTGCATCCATATTTTTATAGTTTTCATCTATTTAGTTTTTGTTTGACACCATAAGGATTTATTCGTCTGAGATCCTGCATGAACATTGGTTTTCTTATTAATAAGTTCTGATAACCGTGACTTGTCCCAAATGTCATATTTTGGGGCCCAGATGATAAAATCCACTCTACATCCTGGTAAAAGTGTGTATGTATGTATGTGTATGTATGTATTTGTATGTATGTATGTGTGTGTATGTACGTATGTATGTATATGTATGTGTATGTACGTATATGTATGTATGTATATATGTATGTATATGTATGTGTATGTATGTATGCATGTATGTATGTGTGTGTATGTACGTATGTATGTATATGTATATACGTATGTATGTATATATATGCATGTATATATATGTATATATGTGTGTGTATGTATCTAAACTTAGTTAATTGACCCAGAAAATTACCCAAGAAAATATTTTAATAAAAAAAAACCGAATAAATAAAAACAGATCATATTGTCTCTTTATCTGAAGTGACCTCCAACCATGGTGATTAGAAATCTATTTCCGTTATTCAAATATGACTGCTCATTTTCAGTAATCATCGTTCATTTCCTGTGCCCCCAAAAGCGTATTATTATCTCTTGTTTTTTTCTGGATTTTTTTTTTTTTTTTTTATAGAGAGCGGGCTATTATTTGGGGGAAAATTCTTTTTGCTAGATTATTTTCGGTTGTGAACAAACAGAATTTTTTACTGCACAGCCGACGAAAGTAATTTATATTTCTAAACGGACTAAATCACGCAAGTGAGACAGAGAAATAGAGAGAGAGACAGACAGAGAGAGAGAGAGACAGACAGACACAGACAGACACAGAGAGAGAGAGAGAGAGAGAGAAATAGGGAGAGAGAGAGAGAGAAATAGGAAGAGAGAGAGAGAAATAGAAAGAGAAATAGGAAGAGAGAGAAATAAGGAGAGAAAGAGAGGGAGGAGGAAGGAGGGAGAGGGAGGAGAGAAGGAGGAGGGAGGGAGGAGAGAGGGAGAGAAGGGGAGGGAGAGACACAGGCAGGCAGGCAAGCAGACAGACAGACAGACAGGCAGGCACAGGCATAGACAGACACACACACACACACACACACACACACACACACACACACACACACACACACACACACACACATAGATACACAGAGACAGACAGACATACATATAGACAGACAGGCACAGACAGACACAGACAGGCAGACAGACAGACACAGATTTAGACATATAGACAGACAGACAGACAGAGAACTATGTAAACAGATATACGCATGTTAAAACGCATGTTCACACATTCCTATATATAGAATGGACAGATCAACAAAGAGGTAGCTGAATTGGAAATATCCTGTCACAATAAGCCTCAGTAATTACCACAAAAGCCTTAAAATGATAGATTGTAAATACGAACTTGAGGCCCAACTGTGGCCAGTCAATCATTGCTATTCATTCTCCATCAACTGTAATGATCACTTGATCATTAATTAATTAGAAAAAAGAAGGGTTAGACTGGGAGGAGGTAAACATCTATTTTTCATTTCTTTTCGTCCTTATTTTTGTTTTTTTCGTCTATTTGCATTTTTTAAGTGTTTTTTTTCATTTTGTTGTATATTATTATTTCTTTTTCTCTTATTTTTTTTTCTTTTTAGTTGTTTTATCTGTTTTCCTGTGCCTACGCTTTTATCATTCTTTTGTCTATCTTATTTAACTATGGTTTTACTCCTACCTTCTTTTCTTCCTTCTTTAATATCTTCTGAGCTTTCTTAATTTCTTTCTTTCATTTTTCTTCTTTCATCTTCCTTTAGCTTCTAGAAACTTCCTTTGCTTCCTTTCTTACACCTTTCTTCATTTCTTTCCTATCTTTTATTTCCCGTATTTCTCCTCCTTATTTATTTTCCTTCTTTCTTTTTCTTCTTTCTTTTCGTTCTTTATTCCTTCTTTCCTTAGTTCCTTCATTTCATTTTCTTCCTTCCCCCTTTTTCTTCGTTTCTTTAATTTTTTCCTTATCTTTTGTATTATTTCTATTATTTTCCTTCTTTCTTATTTTTCCTTTCTTATTTCGGTCCTTCGCTCATTCCTTTCCTTCTTTCCTTCTTTTTTTCCTTTCTTTTTTCTTTCCTTTTTTGCTTTCCTTTCTTCGTCCCTTTCTTGCTTTCTACATTACTTCGTTCTTTCATTTCTCCTTCGTTCTTTCATTTCTCCTTCGTTCTTTCATTTCCTGTTCTTCTTCCTTCCTTCCTTCCTTCCTCTCTTCCTCCCTTCCTTCTTCCCTTCCTTCCTTCCTTCCTTCCTTCCTTCCTTCCCTCCTTCCTCTCCTCCTTCCTTCCCTCCTTCCTTTCCTCCTTCCTTCCATCCTTCCTTCCTTCCCTCCTTCCTTTCCTCCTTCCTTCCATCCTTCCTTCCATCCTTCCTTCCTTCCTTCCTTTCTTCCTTTCTTCCTCCCTCCCTCCCCCCTCCCTCCCTCCATCCCTCCATCCCTTCCTTATTTCCTTCCTTCCTTCCTTCCTTCCTTTCATTTGTTGTTTCTTTATTTCGTAATCTTCTCCTTCCCCTCCAAAGTCCAATTCTGCCTTGACAACTTTTGGTTTCTCTTTCCTGCATATACATCATCATACAACTGACGCTGATTCAATAGTTTACTCCATTCTCATACTAGTTACAGTTTGCTCTATGTGAAGGAACGTTTTCCTTGGTGCTATTATCGCTCAACGATTATCGTTCTTGGTTCAGTGATGATCGTCAAACGTTATTTTTTGTTTTGTTTTTGTTTTTTATTGTTTTTTGTTTTTGTTTTGTTTCTTTTACTTTTTGTTTCACTTTTTGTTTTGTTTTTACTTTGTTTTGTTGTTGTTGTTGTTTTGTTGTGTTGCTTTGTGGTTTTGTTTTGTTTTCTGTTGTTTTTGTTTTGTTTCGAGCTGCAAAATACGGGGCTGATTATTTTAAAAGAACCTACCACTGCATTCACCCAAATATGGTATCAGGTATGATGCACGTCATCCTCTATTGGCTGTGGTAGGCTAACAATCACACCGAATAAAACATAACTTTACCCTTTACTCAAGCTGTGTGGCGGTAGGGAGGGATGACCCATCATCCACGAGGGGCTAAGATGGGAAAGGGGGGCAACGAACAGGATTTGTATAGTTTTGGGAAGGCCACACCACTTAAAAGGGGAAAAAGTATTTTTTATATTTGTGTGCGTTTTAACAACCTGGTGTTCTTTATGTCAACATGTATTAGTCCATGAGAGCAATTAAGATTTTTTTTTCCAAGGTTAATGAAATTATCTTGCGTTAGAATAGAATCCTTAATGGGATTGACATTAACTTAACGATCATATTACTTATTTTAATCATAATTTTTCATTACTATTATCATCATAATCATTTCCATCATTATCTTAATTATCATATACTTATATTTACCTAATCTCTTTTGATAAAGCTGTTGTTTTAATGATGTCGTATTTTACGTGTGACAGTTGTTTGCAATGTGGATTCATTTGATGGGCAGTAAAATGATTTATTGCAATCAAGAGCGCTAAATGTTCTGGAGTGGAAATAGGACGGTGAAGGTTATGGGGGATGGTTGGACATCATCAGACCCCAAGCGATCCATCATCTGATGCTGGACAAAGAAGGTGGATTTCTCCAGATCACAATCTCCACTTCTGAGAGCCCTTCGCTCTCAGTGACCCCTAAAGGAGCTGTGCTTATATTCGGGGTTCTTGGGGTCCCTGTGAGTCCCATAGAGATTCACAGGAGGGGCCACGGTCCGAAAACTAGTGAGGTTTAGTGGATGTTTAGCGATAATGTGAAGTGTTTATTGCTGACGTTTTGTCTACATTTGAAAGTCAGTAGACGAAAGGTCTCAGTAACCCCTAAAGGAGCTGTGCTTATATCCGGGGTTCTTGGGGTCCCTGTGAGTCCCATAGAGTTTCACAGGAGGGGCCACGGTACGAAAACTAGTGAGGTTTAGTGGATGTTTAGCGATTATGTGAAGCGTTTATTGCTGACGTTTCGTCTACATTGAAAAAGGCAGTAGACGAAAGGTCTTAGTGACCCCTAAAGGAGCTGTGCTTATACTTGGGGTTCTTGGGGTCCCTGTGGGTCCCATAGAGTTTCACAGGAGGGGCCACGGTCCGAAAACTAGTGAGGTTTAGTGGATGTTTAGCGATTACGTGAAGCGTTTATTACTGACGTTTCGTCTACATTGAAAAAGGCACTAGACGAAAGGTCAACAATAAACGTTTCACTCCCCGTCTATGTTTCCTTTGCCGTGTTTAAGCAAAATGTTCACATTGATATTAATTTTCATTTTGCGATTATGTATAGAGTCGAAATGTTCCCCCAGGATAAAGGACAGCAATTCATAAATAACTCTCTTCCAGCTGTCTATTGCCCTCTTTGACTCCTATTATCCAATAGCCTTGATATTAATTATCATTTATTGATTATGTTTCGAGGCGAAATGATCTTCTCTAAAGAACAGCAATTCATAAGTAACCCATAGATAACTCTCTTCCAGCTGTCTATTGCCCTCTTTGACTCCTATTATCCAATAGCCTTGATATTAATTATAATTTATTGATTATGTTTCGAGGCGAAATGATCTCTAAAGAACAGCAATTCATAAGTAACCACTTCCAGTTGTCTGCTGCTCTGTATTGTCCTCAGGTGCCATTGTTCCACTATTCTAATGCATTTGCTGTGTCGTCTAGTTTTCTGAAAACCTTTTCATTGCTAAAAAGAATTGCTAAACACCAGTTAACCAACATTATATTTGGTTTGTGGATGTTGTTACAGAATAATGGTAACGATAGTAACAATGATAATAAGAATCGTAACAATAATAATGCTTTTAGCTTTTATAATAACAACAAGAAAGGTAGTTTTCAGCTAGAGCAAACCATGGAGGGTTTCTTGCTTTCGTCAGAGGCAAAGTGTCTGACGTTAGCCAACAAAAAATCTATAAAGTGCACCATCACAGCGGAAGGGTTAATGGCAAGACTTCTTCTCTTCATCATTTTTCGTGAAGCTTATGGCGTCATCAGCCCGGCTCTTCTTTGACTTAATTTCGAGACTTTCCTTAATATGTCTAGATTTACTGCAACTGCGCCGGCGGAGCTTTCGGAGCCTCTGTCCTCGTTCCCGTTCTCTGTCCTCGTTCCCGTTCTCTGTCCTCGTTCCCGTTCTCGTCTTCTGTTTCTTTCTTTTCCTTCTGTCTCGAAGTTTCTGTCTTTTTCTCTTTTTTTACGATTTTAATGGAGTCATTCATCTTACTTTATTATTACTATTATCTTTTTTTTTTCCTTTTTTTTTTTTTAATGGTCACCCACTGTGGAGTCGTTCTACTAAGTCTACTGATCAGTAATATAGACCATTGCATGTACAGTAGAAGTCCCTCTGAGCTGACTGTAGGTCTATTATTAGAAAACAAATGAATAGAAATAACAAAACAGTGAAATAAAATAATGTTTGCAAAAATTCTTTAATGGTTCACAAATAGAAAAATAAATAAATAGAAATAATAAAACAATAAAACAAAATAATATTGCAAAAATTCTTCAGTGGTTCACAAATAGAAAAATAAATAAATGAATAGATAAAATAAAATAAAACAAAATAAGATAATGTTTGCAAAAATTCTTTAGTGGTTCACAACCTATGATCCACTAACCCTTAGTGGGTCAAAGAGCCTCATAAGTGAGGCCACTAAACATAAACTAGTGGGAATTAATGGATGCTTAGCGATTTCAATTTAGTGTTCGAGTGGTCTCCATAAGGTTAAGGAACAGCATTACATAACTACAGGGAACTCCTACAAGAGAAATAGGTGTATAAATCCTGCTTAAAAAGACATTCTAGATAATTTGTTAGTGTCTAACTAACGCACGCAAGGATAACTCCTCTAAACATAACACTTTATCCTAAAGCCTTTCTGTGTTGATTAAAATCACCCATAGAAAGATGAAATAAATATATAAATGAATCAAGTGGTTGAAATGATAATCAACTAACGTTTCTGAGATTTTCCTTCTTTCAATTAGATAAAATCACCTGGCGACAGACTAAATAGAACTGTCAAAAATCTGTGACATCTTCTGACGTCATTTGGATAGTCAGTGACTACTACCCAGACTATCACTTTCCAACTATTTTGGGATCGTACAGGAGTATTAGCTTTACGAGGTCAGACCGAAGTTCGATTAGCTACACAAGGTCACATCGCTCCATATCTCATTCTTATTTATGAATGTTCCTTGAACTTCTCCAGCTAGTTTGGTTCCTCATCCATATCTCCATCTGTATATCCTCTTGCTTTCGTGTTTATATTTTTTCTTCGTCTTTATTTGCATCTATGTTCTCGTTTTCCTCTTCGTCGTCGTCGTCGTCTTTGTCGTCGTTTTTTTTTTTTTTTTTTTTTTTTTTTTTTTTGGCCTTTTTCACTTTCATCTTCATCTTTGTCTTCATCTTAATTTTCAGCTTCATTTTCGTCGTTGTCATCCTTTCCCTCATCTTCTTCATCATCTTCGTCTTCATCTTCATCTTCATTTTCGTCTTTGCCCTTTCATTTTTCAACTTCATTCTCGTCTTTACCTTCCTCTCTCTCTTCATCTTCATCCTCATTCCAATTTCCAACTTCATCTTCTCCATTTTCATCTCAATCTCCATCTCCATCCTCATCCTCATCTTTATCTTCATCTTCATCCTTAACTTCATCCTTATCTTTATCTATATATTTATATTTATATTGACCTTTATCCTCATTTCTTGTCATTCATCTTCACCTTCATTTCTTCTTCATCTTCAATCCCTCTCCTTCATCTCCACCTTCATTTCATCTCCATCTTCACCACCGCCTTCACTCCCATCCTCACTAATTCACCACCTTCACTCCCACTTCTTTACCTCCATCTTTTTTCCCCCCCGTCGCTTTCCGCCACCTCGGCGCTCATTTCCAAGGTCTCATTCATCCCAGCTCTCCCCTGTGTCGAGGTGTGATTCAATTTTCCACTTCCTGTGTGTCGCCAGAGACCCCCGCAGAAGCTCTGCCCTTCTTTCCTTTACCTCTATATTGTTCGCCGCCTGCATGAGTTTCCGGCACCGACTTTCCCTTTGCTCATGTAGACGTGTGAGTTGGTGGATTATTTAGGAGTGTTATTTTGATTTAACACGTGTGTGTATATATATATATATATATATATATATATATATATATATATATATATATATATATATACTGTATATATATACTGTATATATATATGTGTGTAGTTACATTATATTATATAATATAATGTAACTACATGTGTATATATCATACAATCCATGACCGTCGCGCAGAGGATTCGAACCACCGCCTATAGACCCAAGAGAGTCCACAGCACCCGCCTTTGACCACTCGACCACAGACGATCTAAAAGTGTACTAACTCGTAATCTAACTGATTACCGAGATTGGGGAGGTTGCTAACTGCCACCCATATAACCCCCTTTTTACGGTACACCTAATCGCACCAGTGGGAATGGTAAGGACTAGATCGAATCCCCCTCACGCTTCGCCATCGTCTGTGGTCGAGTGGTTAAAGGCGGGTGCTGTGGACTCTCTTGGGTCTATAGGCGGTGGTTCGAATCCTCTGCGCGACGGTCATGGATTGTATGATTGATGTCGCTGTCCACTAGCGAATTATTCAAATAGTTACGATGGCGAAGCGTGAGGGGGATTCGATCTAGTCCTTACCATTCCCACTGGTGCGATTAGGTGTACCGTAAAAAGGGGGTTATATGGGTGGCAGTTAGCAACCTCCCCAATCTCGGTAATCAGTTAGATTACGAGTTAGTACACTTTTAGATCGTCTGTGGTCGAGTGGTCAAAGGCGGGTGCTGTGTGCGCGTGTGTGTGTGTGTGTGTTTACATATACACATATATGCAGCCAATACCCCAGACAGGGAAAGGGCTGTGAAT
>NC_134820.1:25697136-25707136 GCF_046742065.1 Oratosquilla oratoria | reverse complement strand
GGCTTCTGCAGGGAAAGAAGATGAGCTCATCGTCGAAAACAACATTCTCATTTGCGTTTTCGTACACTCAGTGCTCGCACGAAATAGCTTGTTTTCAAAGTATACAGGAAGCAAGTTCTCTTGCCAAGCGTTCTCCAGTTGCCAAAGAGAAACTGCATAAAGTTAAGGACAAAGCTGAAGTATGATAATAACGAAGAAATTCAATAAAGCAATCACGTTTAGTTCTCAAGGTCGTCGGTCGGCGTCGTCGGAGTTAACAAGTAAATAGTTATAAAGTGTGGCGACTCGGAACAGAGCTAATAACTTAGTCCAGTACGAAGTGGTTTGGGATTTATGAGAAATGAAATTTATGTAGATTGTTGCATTACGCGACAAAGTATATGCACGCACACGTACACGTGCACACCACACACATACACACACACACACACACACATCACATCACATCACATCACATCACATCACATCACACACACACACACATCACAACACATACACACACACACACACACACACACACACACACACACACACACACACACACACACACACACACACACACACACACACACACACACACACACACACACACTCTTATATGTCTTTTTCTTCTTCGTCATTTATTGACATATATCTACCGAATTTATTCATACAAGTTATCTATCATTATTCTGTGTAACATATAACACTAACAATACCTCCATTGAATTTTGACTCCATTCGAAAACAACGGGAAATTATGCAACCCAGCCTTAGTTTGCATACGAGACATCATATACCCTAATACCTTTCCATCAAATAATGACTTCTCATAATATAACTTAGATACACTGATGAGAACAGATTTAGGACATCCCTACCCCGTGCGTGACCTTGTGCACGTTTGATAAATTACTAATTTATGCACCAGCTTCAGGATTACATGTATACACGCACATTATCCATTAATATGAGGAAAATATTAAACGCCATGCCCAGGCTAATGATAACTGACAGCCAAATAGATTGTTCGTTCTTATTTTAGTTCGGAGTCACGCCAGAATACGATGATGGACTGTAAGTGCAATCGTGATATAGACCTATGAAATTAAAGATCTAGTCTATATACATCTATATTATATGTTCTTTGTGTGTGTGTGTGTGTGTGTGTGTGTGTGTGTGTGTGTGTGTGTGTATGTTTATATTTGCATGTGTACGTATATATGTATGTATACGTATATATGTATGTATGTATATGTATTATGTGTGTGTATGTGTGATTCACCATGGTCTTGGCTCACGTGTTGGACTCGTGATCGACACCTATTTCCCTGCCGTCTATATGCATCTATATTGTGTGTGTGTGTGTGTGTGTGTGTGTGTGCATGTGTGCATGTGTATGTATATTTGTATGTGTACGTATATACGTATGTATGTAGTATGTGGGTGTATGTGTGATTCACCGTGGTCTTGGATCACGTGTTGGACTTGTGATCGACACCTATTTCCTTGCCGGAAGAGAGCCGTGTGTGTGTGTGTGTGTGTGTGTGTGTATGCGCATGTGTATGTTTATATTTTTATGTATGTATGTAATGTATGTATGTAAAACATGTGTGTATGTGTGATTCACAGTGGTCTTGGATCACGTGTTGGACTCGTGATCGACACCTATTTCCCTGCTGGAAGAGAGCCGTGTGTGTGTGTGTGTGTTCGTTTGTATATTTGAGAGAGACATCGCCTTTAACCTATTATTTCTATTCAAATATATGTTTTTCATGAATTATGTTGACCTCGTGTCCATGTGCTCTTTAATTCATAAACTTTCAATTATGCAACAAGGTCATCCATCTTTGCATATTTAACCATTTCAGATTTTTTATTATTATTATTTTTTTTTTAATCAAAATCCGTTCGTGGTCTTTTAATCATTACTTAACTCACGGTGCTCGGACACTCGTATTTGTCTCGTAAACCTCAAGAGCCTTCACTCTTTTCCTCTTCAAGAAATTTTGGTTTTCGTCCTGTCCAAGCCACCCACGTCTTGTTTTATTCGCTTTTAATTAATCTTTCCGCATCTCCAGTGCTTAATGGTAATTTTTTTCTACGTTTTTATGGTCATTATTGATATAATGCGATACTTTTTTCTTGTGTTCAGGTTTATTTTCACTCTTTTCCTCTTCAAGAAATTTTGGTTTTTGTCCTGTCCAAGCCACTCGCGTCTTGTTTTATTCGCTTTTAATTAATCTTTCTTCTGCATCTTCAGTGCTTGATGGTAAATTTTTTCTACGCTTTCATGGCCATTATTAATATAATGCGATACTTTTCTCTTGTGTTCAGGTTTATTTTCATTACTAAATATTTATATATTTTGTTTTTCAGTTCTAGATATTTTCATTGTCTTGTGATTTCATCTAAAAGTGAATAAATAAATCCAATTATATTTTGTGAATTTATATTCATAGTGGTTTAGCTCTCTTCATGGTTTAAGTCAAGTGTAGTGGGAAATAGCTTGTAGCGAAACTAGACGAGAATAAAACTCGGACTAAGATTTCAAACATTCCTCTTCCTACCCACTACACACACACACACACACACACACACACACACACACACACACACACACACACACACACACACACACACACACACACACACACTTGTATATGTGTATGTATATGAAATGTGCGTGTTTGTGCGAGTTATGAATATTTTCTTTATCAATCCTATTCTTTACAGAGATTATGATGTGTCTTTCTATCAGATTTTGAACGTTTTGCCACATAAGTTATATCAAAAGAGGATAAACATACGTTTCTACATGATAAACAGGTTTCAAACAAAAATAAAGAGACTCTTAATCCAATTTATTACACAAACAAGCTATACACACACACACGCACCTCATACACACACGCACGCCTACACACACACTCACACACACACACACTCTTAACACACTTCAAGCCTGACTGATTTCGCAGAAGCGTATTCTCATACACACGGAATTACACAACGAAATTTATTATACGAAGCCTTGTGCACAATATTGTGGAAAGATATGCACATAATCAACGAAAAAATCTATACAATGAGTTTATTATATTCTAAACAAGTAAAGTCAGAATAACGACCAAGATGAAAAAAAAAAGTTAAACATTAAAGAAGAAGGACGCAAACAGACATACACTCGCACAGAAGTCTGCATCATAATCGCACCTGAAATATACACAAAGGATCATACACATAAATTACTAATTATTGAAAGTAAATCAATAAGCTCTGTGATCTCGTTTAATGAAATAAACAATGGAAGCACAAGGCATTTGTGTCAACTAAAGGAATACACAAATGACGTACATAAGCAGAAGGAGAGGAGAATATCTTAAGTACATCTCGATTGTAAATTTGAATACATACGTACACACACATACACACACACGCTTACACACACACACGAATCGATGGCGTGGTTGGTAACAGCACACACAGCGCGGTGGTACACACACAATTATCTGGTTCGAGATAATGCAATGAAAAAAATCGGTATACAATGAGTTCGGGTCGTTACTCTGACTCTCTAAACGGGAGTAAAGTCAGAAGGTCATAGCATTACCAAGATGAAAAAACGAGCTCTGAGCTCTCTTAAATCCGGGATTAAAGAAGAAGGAGAAAAGGAAAAGCTGAAAGAAGCTCTGCATCATAATGACCTGAAGTATACATATAAAGGATCATAATATATATATATGATATATATATTATAATTATTGAATACGTAAATCATAAGCTCTGTGATCTCGAAAACCACAAAATGAAAATAAACAATGGACGAGCGCTTTCAAGGCCTATTCTGTGTCAAGTTACAAGGAATACACAAGATTATATATACATAAAACAGGGTGGAGAATATCTTAAGTACATCTCGATTGTAAATTTCTTCCCATGAATACAGTACGTACACACACATGCGAGTATATGAGCCATCATATATATAATAAAATATACCAATATATACAATCACACAAATTCATAGTTGATGGTAAATATATATCACATATATATTTATATATATATTTCTATTATAGTGTGTTCTATAGATATATATATCCTACAATAACCCATAACTCCGATGACACACTGGAATCCCACATTTGGTCAAATAAAACAAAATAAAGAAAACACCAAAATGTTTATCGGCTATAAAAAACTGACGTCAATCCTCGCTTCGCTCGCAGCGAAGCGAGGACTGACGTCATATTTTTCTGGTGTTTGATCAAACATTTTGGGACTTATAAGCTACAGAAAAAATTTGAAGGAATGTGGACAATGACCTCACTCAGGCGCGGGCAAACTGAGTGGGCTGGAGTAGGGGGTGAACATGTAAAAGAGGGGGGATATTTGTAAGCTACCGTACCAGTTTGGCTGATCCGTCGACTTCCCTCCTGCGTGAAATGATTCTTATTTGCAAAGGAAAATTAAACTTTGAGCCATCTTTACCTATTAGGGCATTCCTTATTTATTTTATGCTGATTTCGACTATTTTTTATATTTTATTTTTTTATATTTTATTTTATATTATTTTTATTTTATTTAATCTGGTCTTACCCCATTTTTTTATTATTATTATATTTTCATTAATTTATTTATTTATTTAATTTATCTATTAATTTATTTATTTATTTATTTACCTTTTTTTAATTTATTTTTTATGTTCTAGGGGCCAATCTAGTGTTGCCATATCGTGTTCCCCGAGAAAATTTATCTTCTTTAAACCAAATCACAATCTTGGCAAACAATAAAATTTAAAGTTTGAGTCAACTTCCTTCGAGTATTTTTTTTTATTCCCTTCTTTCATCCAGCGCGTGAAGTGTTTATTTTATACGGGAAATCCATTTGCTGTATTTATTCTAGTTGTTTGTTGCACAAGTTTTTTCTTGTGTAGTACGATGAACTGACGTGATTATCAAAGAATGGAAATCCTCTCTCGAGAACATGTCCTTATAAGAAGCGGTGAAAGACTTGAAGGGGACGGCAATTTAAAATGTTGGCCCTAGCCTTACTGAGGGCTTGGTCCAGAAACCAAGGTGGATAAGTTGTCTAACCGTTTCTTAAACAACTGACAGTTTGATCTCACTACTACATGGTTACTAAATCTGTTCATTCGTCCAGAAATTGAGGACTGCAAATTCTTGCCTATTACCCTCAAATCTAAAGGCCAGAAAGAAGAAGAAGCAACACTTTTTAAAACATTGTCCAGTTGAAAGATTGCTAATGGAGAAAAGTGTTTTAAGGTAACTCCTTCCTAGTTTTCAAATGAGCAATGAAATAGACCAAAGTAAGCCCGCTAATTATCACTTATTTACTCTCCGTCTCAAAAATAAATGTAACACACACACACACACATATATACACCACACACATATATCTATATATATATATATATAGATATATATATATATATATATATATATATATATATGTCTGAGTCAAATGAGACCGAAACGTTACGACATAAATGTATTGCTATTCTATCTTCGTTTACCCTTACCCACCTATCACTCTCATATATATATATATATATATATATAAATATATATATATATATATATATATAATATATATATATATAATATGTATATAATCATCTTAAGGTTATCTTCACCTTGATATCTCCGTACGCTTGAAGGCCGAAACACTCATCAAAAATATTTTTGAAAAAGTGTTTACAAGAACACTTTTTTCTTTTATTGGATACGTCTAGAAATGTAAAGGATGTTCGTTTTTCACTTTCAAACCGATGACTGCATTTGATTAAGCGCGTTCAGCCTGCAGAAATGAATACTTGGATAAATCACTCCAACGTTGTATAATGAATGAGAATCAATTGCGACAAATCATGAATCATGTGATGAATCTGATTTACGAGATTTTTTTTTTTCGAAATTAGAAAGTGAGTCAAAGAAAAATATAACATAAGTACAAGGGTAGCAGTACAAATTATTCTATGCTAACATGGCTTAGTTATATCTATTTTTCTTTAAGTCAGTACATTAGAATATAATTTTTGAGTTGTGCTATTTTTTCCTATCCATATTCATTCTATTCGACCACAAGATAAAAAGGATAATTTCATTTCAAGTGAAAATTTATTTTTTCATATTATATATATATATAAATATATATATATATATATATATATATATATATATATATAAAAGAGATTTACAAAGCTAGAACTACTGATATTGATGACATGTTTAAACCTAATTTTGTAGTTACAAGTTACATAAGCATATGTATGTCGCTTTACCTGTGATCACAAGCACATAGACATAAGCACACACACACACACACACACACACACACACACACACACACACACACACACACACACACACACACACACACACACACACACACACGCAGCTGGTATAGAGTTCCCGGCCGCTACTACGGCGGTCCGGGTTCGAACCCCGCCCAGGGCTGAAATAATTTCAGTATCGCTGCGCTGCGAGTCGTTACTCCAACTCTTGTGGAGAGAGAGAGATCGACCAAGAAAGCGAAAGGTAGTGACCAAGAGAGAGCGACCGAAAGAGAGAGAGAGAGAGAGAGCTGCTGGAGAGCAGTGAGGGAAAGTTGAGAGCTCTCCCACCCTTCCCCTCCCCCTAACCCTTCACTTCCTTCTCTCCTCTCCCCCTACCCCCTCCCTATTTCCCCTTTTCTCCCCTCCCTTCACCCCTTCCCCTCTCCCCCAACTCTTCCCCTCCCTCTCCCCCAACTCTTCCCCTCCCTCTCCCCCACTCCCCATTTCCCCTCTTCTCCTCCCCAACCTTTACCCCTTCCCCTCTCCCCAACCCTTCCCCTCCCCATCCCTCTCCCCTTTCCCCTCCCCATACCCCCTCTTCTCCCCTCCGTTCCCCTCTTCTCCCCTCCCTTTACCCCTTCCCCTCTCCCCCCTCCCTTTATACTTCCTCTCTTCCCCTTCCCTTTCCCTCCCCCTCCCTCTCCCCCTTTCCCCTCCCCATTTCCCCTCTTCTCCTCCCCTCCCTCTCCCCCTTTCCCCTCCCCATTTCCCCTCCCCCACCCTCCCCCTCTTCTCCCCTCCGTTCCCCTCTTCTCCCCTCCCTTTACCCCTTCCCCTCTCCCCCCTCCCTTTATACTTCCCCTCTTCCACTTCCCTTCCCCTCTCCCTCCCTCTCCCCCTTTCCCCTCCCCATTTCCCCTCTTCTCCTTCCCTCCCTCCACCCCTTCCCCCTCTTCCCTCGTTTTCTCTACCCTTGATTTGTGGACGTGCGAAAAGCCTGTGGACAAGGAATCGATGGGGCGTGAGGGCGTGAGGGCGTGGGCGGGCGGTGGGCGGGTGTTGTGGTGATTGGTGCGATAAAGCATGGGAAGGAGGCAAGTTGGGAACCAGCAAATGTGAGCTTATGTGCCTTATTATTCACGGTCCATACAGGAGTTGTCTTTTAGTCTTTGCAAGATTTTGTAAGCATGTGTGTGTGTGTGTAAATATACACATGTATGTGTGTATGTATATTTGTATGTGTGTATGTATGTAAAGTATGTATGTGTGTGTGTATATTTGTATGTGTGTATGTATGTAATGTATGTATGTGTGTATGTATGTATGCATGCATGCATGTATGAATTTATGTATGTATATAGGCATGCATGTATGTATGTATCTATGTATGTATATAATGTATGTATGTATATACGTATATAGGTAGGTAGGTAGGTATTTATGTATGTATGTATATAGATAGGTAGGTGTATATGTATGTAGGTAGGTTGGTAGGTGTGTATGTGTGTGTGTGTGTGTGTGTGTGTGTACGTGCGTGCATGCGTGTGTTTATTTTTTTCTTATTTATTTTCTTTCTCTCTTCTATGTTTTCATTTTCCTATTTCGTTTTCCTCTTCCTTGGCATCTTCCTTTTTTCATGTTTCCTTCTCTTCGCTTTTTCTATTCATTCTCTCCCGCCTTTTCTTATGAATTCTTTTTCTTCAATTATCCTCCATTCTACCAGAATCTATTTCCCTTTGGCTCATTTCTTGTTGCTCTGCTTCATTCACTTCCTTTTAATTTTTTCTCCTCCGCATCACAATCTTTCTCACGAAGAACAAGAGTAAAGCTTGACGCTTCATATTTTTCGTTGTATTATATCTATAAGTAAATGATAATTACGTTTATCAGTTCTTTGGTCGTTAATTTTAATTTTATTTTTGTTTCATTTCAGGTAAAGATGGCTTCTGACCAGTTCGGACCCCCCCCCCCCCTCACTCATCATGTCATCTTCTGGAAAAGTAAGACACAAAGTACAGTTGTTGGAAAGGGCTTCTTAATTTTGATTTGTGTTCCAATGGGTTCTGATTACATATGTATATATGTGTATATATATATATATATATATGTATGCAGGAAAAACACTAGAAGCGTGTGTTCTTGAAAATGCAAGGTTGACCACGAAGAAAAACTATTAAAGCAGAGCGCTTTCGTGTATTCACATCTTCAGTGCAAATAATACATGTATTATTTGCACTGAAGATGTGAATACACGAAAGCGCTCTGCTTTAATAGTTTTTCTTCGTGGTCAACCTTGCATGTATATGTATGTGTATGTGTATATACATCTATATATGTACGTATATACCGGTATGTATATGTGTATATATAAACATATATGTATGTAATGTATGTATACATGTATTCGTATAGTAGTGTAGGCAACTTATGGACCAAAAGGTCTCGTCTCAGACTTCACGCTTTGTCATTACAACTCGCTGTATCTCACCGAGACGTGATGGTCGTTTATAGACACACAAGTCCAGCGTTTACTGTATTTCCAACTGGGTCTATGACTCGTAAACTACAAAGATTCCAAGAACTTGTCTTTCCATTTGTACTTTGGTGGACAATCAAATCTTCCCCATAACAGATCACCGCGATGCAAATTTGTCTTAAATTATTCCTGCAGTAATGAATTATTGTTTGCAAAGGTCATTACTCTTTATGAAATTATATGAAATATTCACCATCGAGATATGTGTGATTTGCCTTTAGTTATCTTTTTTCTATGTCTACAATAGTACAAAAAATTCTAATTAATTCAGCACAACGCTAACTAGCGATACTTGATTTGTTGATTTTAAAACTCGCTAATTCCTGTGATCTAGTTCTGCATACATGCGTGTGCATGGGAGAGGAAGGAGAGAGAGAAAGAGAGAGCAGAGGGGAGGAAGAGAAGGAGGAAAGGAGGGAGGGAGGGAGAGAGGAAGGAAGGGAAGAGAGAAAAAAGAGAGAAGGGAGGAAGAGAGGGAGGAAAAGAAGGAAGGGAGGAGAGGAAAGAGAGAAAAGGGGAGGAAGAGAGGGAGGAAAGGATTGAGGGAGGGAAACGGGAAAGTAGGAGGGAGGAAGGGAAGAGAGAAAAAAGAGAGAAGAGGGGAGGAAAGGAGGGAGGGAAGAAGGGAGGGAGGGAGAAGGGGAGGGAAGAAGGGAGGGAGAAAGGGAGGGAGGGAGAAAGGGAGGTAAGGAGAAAGGGAGGGAGAAAGGGAGGGAGGGAGGAAGAGGGGGAGGGAGGAAGAGGGGGAGGGAGGAAGAGGGGGAGGGAGGAAGGGAAGAGGGGGGAAGGGAAGATTACAAGAAAGTAATAAAAAACCATTATGTTTATCATTAATATTACAGATATAATCATTGCATTTGAATATTTTTTTTTTACTCTAATATTGCCTATTCCCTTATCAACGTGCGCTTATATTATCATAAATATTTCAATTACCATAATAATGATTAAGATACTGATTATAATTATCTGCATCAGTGATGATGGTGAAAAATTCTCCACAAATATACAACAACTCCTTCATGATAATTACTATTTTGACTATGGTATCACCATAATGATATAAAAAAGTTAAAGTTTTTCCTTAAGGTAATTGAATTTCAACCCGTATTTTACAAAAATTGCAATCACAATACAAGCACCTTTGGGTACAAAAGAGGTTAATGTCGTGATAATGTTCTAAA
>NC_134820.1:25687136-25692136 GCF_046742065.1 Oratosquilla oratoria | reverse complement strand
TTCTTCTTGTATGGGTTATCGTTTGTGATTATAATTTTTCATTCACACCAATACACACTTTTTTTATTTTCTCTGTTTTTAGCCTCTTTATTCCCTGTTCTTACTACAAACAACTCTACAAACTTTATACACGCGTAGACACACACACACACACACACACACACACACACACACACACACACACACACACACACACACCTCACACACACACCACACACACACACACACACCACACACACACATGCATGCATGCATCCATCCATACACACGCACACATGCATGCATGCATCCATACACACACACGCATGAATGCATGCACACGCACACATGCATGCACACGCACACACACATGCATGCACACGCACACACACATGCACACACACACTCACATGCACATGCACACAAAAACACACACATGCACATGCACACACACACACACACACACACACACACACACACACACACACACACACACACACACACACACACACACACACCAAGATTCGTTACCATGTTCATTTATGCATATTTCTTGTTTGTGGACCAATTTCTGTATGCATAACTGAATACATACATTTATATAGGAATACAAATTCGCGTGTTTCATGATGTGAAATGTACCTTTATGCATGTATGTATGAGCCCACAGATTCTTTTGCTTAACTCGTTTTAGTTTCTGATCTATACCAGACGAAATAGATTTAATTTGTAAGTGGATAGAAACAACTTCGATAATCGCGTAGTTAATGAATGGAATAAACTTACTGCATGTATGTACGACTCCACAGATTCTTTTGCTTAACTCGTTTTAGTTTCTGATCTATACAAACGCCACCAGACGAAATAGATTAAATTTGTAAGTGGATAGAAACAACTTCGACAATCACGTAGTTAATGAATGGAATAAACTTACTGCAGAGGCAGTGCAGTGTAGTTCAGTTCCAAGCTTTAAGATTCGTTTAGATAAATACCTAAGAAAGATACTGTAATGCCTGCCATTTGTTTATTTTTTGTTATTATTTATTTATTATTTGATTATCATTTATTGCTATTTATCTCTGTTTATTATTATTTACTATTTACCTGTATATCATTTAACTTTACCTGTTTACTTATTTTATTATCATTATTTATGATATAATTTTTATTCATTTACTTATATATATATATATATAATATATATATATATATAATATAATTTTTTTTTCATCCAAAGTAGTTATGGACCAAAAGGTCTCTTGTCGGCATGCTCCCCCTTTGTAATCCTTTGTAATCTGGCATAATAATTCAAAGATTAAATTTCTTCCCTTGGAAAGATTAAGGTTTAAATCTCTCACAGGAACCAATCTACGCTGTGTCCAATACTCCATCTATCCTGTCCACCTTTTTTTTTTTTTTCTTTCTTTCTTTTTTCTTTCTTTGTATCCTGGTAGTTTCCCTTTACTTTCATCCTCGTCGCTTCCCTTTCTACGTCGATTCAGTGTGTATTTGCTTGAGTCAACTCAAGGACTTTAATCAACAGCAGAGTTTACTCAATCCACTCCCTCACCTCTCGTAAAATATTTCGGCAATTGATTTGGACCCATTCTCTTTCGGGGATAGTTTCTGCTGCAGGAGAGATTCTAGTCCTGTACCAAGCAACTAAGTCTTTCATGGGTATTGTCTGTGTATATATATGTATAGATTGATGCTATGGGATTCTTTTCGGTCAAGGAAAAGCCACCTGCTCAGCAAATAGGATAAATCAATTTCTTTATTAATTTGTGTTACTTTTACCATTATTCTATTTCCTCCCTTATAAGGGGGGAAAGCCTTTGGTGTATGCATGTACTATTTACTATTACTCTGCTTCTGACATTGTTGTGGACCAAATGTCTCCTATCGGCATGTTTTTCAACTGTAACCCGTTATGCCCTATAGTGAACGCTTTCACCGCAACTTTAGTATCTGTACACGTGTACATTTCTTTTGGCTGTCGCCAGGCGATTTTTATTTATTCTATTTGTTTGATTTATTATATTTATTTGATCTGTTTTATTTATTTTATTTACTTTATTTTATTCTATTTATCTTATTCATTTTATTTCATTATTTTATTTATTTCATTTATTTTATTTATTGTATTTATTGTAGTTATATTTATTTTATATAATTCATTTTATTTGTTTTATTTATTCTATCTTATTCATTTTATTTATTATTTTTTATTTATTTTGTTTATTTTATTTATTTTACTTATTCTATTTACTTTATTCATTTCATTTATTTTATTTATTTATTTTATTTATTTATTTTGTTTATGTTATGTATTTGATTTATTTTATTTATTTAATTTGTTTTATTTTATTTTATCTTTATTTATTCTTTTACTTGTTCATTAATTAATTAATTAATTAATTATTAGGGGATATCCTGCAGTGCATCACAAGGGTTAGTGTATGGACCTGTCCTCTGAAGGTCAGTGAAGAGGGAGGCGCCTTCTATTGCTTGTTTGCTCTCCAATCCTTCACAAAGAGGAAGATACATCATGTGGAGCTGTACCGTACACAGTCCCGTAATTTATGGGCGTAGTTTTAGAATATTGTGCTTTTATTCTTGTATACAAACACATGAATAGCATTCTATTGAACCATTCGTTGTGCAGAGTGACGTGTATTTACCCTGTTTGACAGACGATCTAATTCGTTTTAGGAACAATCGTACACACACTTAAAAAGTTTAGTGTGTCTCAATTAATCACTTTAGAAGACAGATTAACTTGTACGTATGTTTTGGTCATAACACAGGAGGTTTTATAGTATTTTACATAGGGAAACTTGCAGTTCAGGAATGGAGAAGAAAAAGGAAAGTTACAAGCAAGGTCATCTATGTGCATGGTGACCTCGTTTGTGTATCTTAATTAACCACTTTAGAAGACAGATTAACTTGTACGTATATTTTGGTATTTTACATAGGGAAACTTGCAGTTGAGGAATGGAAAAGAAAAAGGAAAGTTACAAGCAAGGTCATTTATGTGCATAGTGACCTCGTTTGTGTATCTTAACCACTTTAGAAGACAGATTAACTTGTACGTATATTTTGGTATTTTACATAGGGAAACTTGCAGTTGAGGAATGGAAAAGAAAAAGGAAAGTTACAAGCAAGGTCATTTATGTGCATGGTGACCTCGTTTGTGTATCTTAATTAACCACTTTAGAAGACAGATTAACTTGTACGTATATTTTGGTATTTTACATAGGGAAACTTGCAGTTGAGGAATGGAAAAGAAAAAGGAAAGTTACAAGCAAGGTCTCTCGTTTGTGTATCTTAACCACTTTAGAAGACAGGTTAACTTGTATGTATATTTTGGTAGTTTACATAGGGAAACTTGCAGTTGAGGAATGGAAAAGAAAAAGGAAAGTTACAAGCAAGGTCATTTATGTGCATGGTGCCCTCGTTTTTGCCGTTCGACTGAGGACAGACTTCTTGCGGGTTGGTCGCTTTCCCACGCCCGGGTGCTTGCACTCTCGCATCTCCGCATGGGGCACTCCAGTCACGTGCAGGTCCAACCTTGCAAGCCATTCAAGACTGCCCGCCGGAACGCTTACCACAAGACAGTGTGTAACGAAGTAGAGAGGTTTGCGGCGTTGGAGAGGCGAAGGGTGGCGGAGTTAGGTGGTTGGGGTGTTGGGCAAGATCGGTCGACCAAAAAAAAAAAAAAAAAAAGAGAGAGAGAGAGGGAGGGAGAGAGAAAGGAAAGATCATGGTTCTCTAGAAGAGTGTAGTAGGATGGGGGGTGGGTGGGGGAGAAGTCGTTCTAACGAAGAGGAAGACGAGGAGGACCACCACCAGAAGAGGAAAGGTAATGACACAGTTGCCGAAGAGGCTCGTGATGATTAAAAAAGAGGCTGAGAAAATGAGTCTGACGGAAGTTGAAGAACGCCAGAGGAGAAGGTCATGCATATTGAAGAACAGGTCTGAGGAAACCAAAGTTTGACTGAAGAGGGCTAGAGGGTATGCAAAGGAAGCAAGTCGAACACACTGAAGGAGAAGTTTGTGGAAATTTGCAAAAAAAAAAAAAAAAAAAAAAAAATCGAAAATGCAGGGAGGTGTAGAGAACAACGTCTGTATTAGAAAGAAATTTGCAAAATATAAGATGAACAGTCTCGACACTTTGGGGTATACCTTATGGATTCTTTATGCCATGACATAGCAAATAGGACGCGACTATAACTTTCTGAAGACTGTATCACTCATTCAAATGAACCTTCTAATTTCTCGTGGAATCATTAACTTTTCATCCTTTGTCTAATCTCGAAGTCGCGTTCAAATTATTTCAGAATATTTACTTTGTAAATTTGACTTGGTAAATTTGACTTTGCAAATGTTGTCTGGAATACAGCAAGATACGAATGGGTGATATGACACTGCTATATGCGAACATGTCTGCACCATAGACACAATATAGAAAAGAGAAAAGGCTTTCCTTTTTAGTTTGTCTGAAATAGAAAAAAGAATGATGATGCCAAGGAATATGGATGGAACACTTGAAAAAGGATGGTTCTGAAGGAACAACAAACTATTCTAAGGTGCTTTAGGTGGATGGGGAATAGAATACCTGAGTGACATGTGATACTTTAAGGTATGTGGCTGTTGGTGGCATAAATTTCAAGAAGTTAATGCACAAGTATACGTGGAAACGTGTGATTGTGGATCAAAAACTGATGAGAGTCACTGGATAAAGTTGTGCTGAATGGGACAGAAATCTTTATATCGGGTCATTATTTTCGAATGATGAATATATGGCTGTTGACGGCATGAATTTCAAGAAGTTAATGCACAAATATACATGGAAACGTGTGATTGTGGATGAAAAACTGATGAGACAGTCTGGATGAGGTGCTGAATGGGACAGAAATCTTTATATCGGGTCATTATTTTTGAATGATGAATATATGGCTGTTGGTGGCATAAATTTCAAGAAGTTAATGCACAAGTATACGTGGAAACGTGCGATTGTG
>NC_134820.1:25669636-25682136 GCF_046742065.1 Oratosquilla oratoria | reverse complement strand
CAGAGAGAGCCATCGAGAGAGACAGAGTCAGAGAGAGACAGAGAGAGACATAGACAAATAGAAACAGAGACAGAGACAGAGACAGACAGACAAAGACGGACAGAGAGACAGAAATACAGAGAGAGACACAGACAGACAGACAGACAGAGATAATTGAAGAAAAATAGGGAGACATCAGTTGTTCCCGACCTACGCTATGAGAGCACGATTCGAGGGGGCCATCCCCGGCCACAGTCAGAGTGCGTGACCATCATCAGGGGCTCAGGTAATTGGTTCCGCCGAGATGTTGGCCCGAACTAGACCTACCGGGAGGAAACGAGGCAATTCGGTCACAAACGGCGTTGGGATTAGTCTCAATTGTTATTGGACGAGGCGCGGGCTAAGCCGGAACTCTAAATAGACACAATATTACATAAATTGTTTTTAGTAGATCGGGTTGGGGTATGAGATTAGATTGTTATACCGGGGGGGGGGGAGGGGGAGCGTGTATATGTGGGGCGTGAGGGAGATTGGGTTTGATTAAGGGGGAGATGAGGCTTATAGGGGGATTGTTATTACGGTCTGTGTAATCATTTGTGATTGCAGTCGTAGTTTCTGAAATCATGTAAATGTACATGCACACGTGCATGTACTGTATATGTGATGTATATGTGGATGTATATATGCAAATGTGTATATGTAGATATGTATATGTATACATTTTTGTATATGTGCATGAATATGTACATGTATAGGCATATATATGTATGTATATTTATATGCAATAAAAATACTAAAAACGTGTGTTCCACAGATACAAGGTAACCATTAATGAAAAGAAAGGAGCAAAGGGCTTTCGTGTATTACCTCAAGCGCAGAAATGTATTTCTACACAGGATGTAATAAACGAAAGCGATCTTTTCTGGTTGTTTCTTTTCATTAGTGGTTACCTTGCGTATATGCATTTGTATATATGTATTTGTATATATATATTATATATATATATACATATATATATATATATATATGTAACGATATATTTACAGAACACAGAACATATACTGTATACAAAAAATATACAATGAACTCATGACTGACAATTTGGCAAAAACCTAGTTAAAATACAACGACGGAAGTCCAAATGTTTTCGTCTATTAAGACATTTTAGACAAAAAGTCAACACGAATGCGACACTGCGACCGATTACTGTAAGAGCAGCGAGCTCGATGTGGCAATTAATGGTAAAAGCATTGTGGACTAAACAAAATTCTTTGCGCAACACAATAATTTAGGTTGATTGAATCAAGTAGTTTCCAATTGAAATGAAAACAAATCCTCCTTGTTTACGTTTACTATCTTTCATCATCGTCATCGTCATTGTCGTCACTATCATCATCATCATCATCACCGTCGTCATCATCGTCGTCATCATCGTCATTGTCATTGTCATTGTCGTCGTCGTCGTCGTCGTCACCATCATTATCATTCATCATCGTCATTATTCATCATCATCATTCATCATCCTTCATTATTCATCATTCATCATCATCATTCATCATCATCATTCATCATCATCATTCATCATCATCATTCATCATCATTGTTCATCATCATTATTCATCATCATCATCATCATCATCATCCCGCCCCATCTTTTAGAGATGGGGCGATATTTTTGAAGACATTTTCTGTGTAATTTTGTAATAGGGCAAGGGCAAAGCTCAACAGCATTGCATAGTCACTCTTTTCTTTATCTATTTTTCTTTTTGTTTATTTGTTTTATTGTTTATTAATCTATTCATATATTTATTTGCTCGTTTGTTTATGTTTATTGATTTATCTATTAATTTTATTTTTATTTGCCTATTATTCATTTACTTATTTTTATTTTTATTTTTATTTACCTATTTATCTACTTATTTATTTATTAATTTTTATTTGTTTATCTGGTCATAGAGGATAAAGCGAGAAAAAAATCCAAAATCCAAATAGGTCTGACTTCACTCTTACTCTTTCACTATCCCCTCCCCCCAAAAAAAAAAAAAAAAAAAAAATTCAAGGACGTGATTTTTTTTTTTTTTTTTTTTTTTTTTTTTTTTTTTAAATGACTACACGAAAAAGAATATTTCAATCATGTGTCCCAAGAAATATGTCTCCTCCCCAGCCCCCAGCCCTCAATTCTTAGCCCCAGCCACTGATGATAAAACCCCAATGAACGCTCCACCAAGATGACCATCTGGTAATCCTTAACGTCTGAAGAACGAACGACTATTTTATGAATTTAATATTCTTTTACGTTTCCCATGCTGCTCAGTCTCCTGAAATCTCCCGATCTTTAGGTTAAGATAGTCTTGATTAATCCTATAAGTACCTGCTAACACTAATGATCTAGTTCATTTTATCAAGATTATATTGAAATACGAGTAAAAGATGTAGATAGTACTAATGGCCCAGACGTACTATATTGAGAAGTAGTCTTTTATCCTTACTGAGGTTATTTCAGGATGAGGTTGGTTAAAGAGTATTTGTATACTGGGTCGGAATGATAACAATGATAATGATAACGATAATACCTGATGATGGTGAAGATGATGAAGATGATGAAAATGGTGAAGATTGTGAAGATTGTGAAGGTTGTGAAGGTTGTAAATGTTGTAAAGGTTGTGAACATTGTGAAGATTATGAAGGTGGTGGTGATGATGATGAAGATGATGATGATGATGATGATGAAGATGATGACGATGAAGACAATCATGACGACAATGACGACGATGATGATGAAAACGATGAAGACGATGTCATCATCTCGATTAACTCTTTGACTTATTCACCTCGTGTGTGGTTATTCTTTCTGCCGCCAAGCGATTTTATTAACCGGGGGGAAACCCTCAAGGATTAAGAGTAGATACACCAAATCATATTCGTCCTGGATTGCATATGAAAGTTGACATAGCAAATCAAAGTCCGATGAACAATAATTGTCTATTATACATTTGCATACATACATACATACATACATATACCAAGGCTTTTTCCCCCTTCCAAGGGAGGTAGCCAAAAAGGGAAAGGCATAAAAACACTCCCACCCATTTCATCCCTACATACACTCCACACCCCTCCCACCCTTCCTCTCATCTGAGCACCTCCTGGATGACGGGTCATCCCTGCACCCTGCACAAAGACTAAAGTTCTTGTCTTGTCGGACGCACACGCCTTAATTACACTGTAAGCTTTCGATGGTTATGTTCTATAAATAGCAACATCTAGCTTTAATGGCCCTCTCACACTCAATATTGCAACAGTTTGTCCTTAGCAAAACACTTAGGCACGTAATGTTTAGGTAGTGAGGGCCCTTTCTACATTGGAATGTCCTGTTCAGTTGTAAGGAAGTAGTCACGAGTCATGAGGTGGGTGAAAACGCAAAATACAAGGATGAAAAATTCTGTTTTGCATTCGGTGTATTGGATTAAGGCAGCCTTGAGGGCGATGGGCTGTGTCCCCAGTGACTTCAACGTTACACGGTTCAGTTAACGAAAAATCTCTGTACTGAAGAACTCGAAGTTATCTCGGCTGACCAACTCAGCACTCAATGACACAGTGAAAGGATTAAAACTGGCAAATGCTTGGCAATTTCAATCAGGTATAGAGTAAAACCTGTACTAAGCTAAGAGAAACTCTGGTTTTAGTTAACATGATTTATGAAAAAAATAATCTTTGTACTGAAGAACTCGAAGTTATCTCAGCTGACCAACACTCAACACTCATTGATACATTTAGAGAATTAACCTTGGCAAATACTTGGTAATTTCATTCAGGTAAGGAGAGAATCAAGTACGAAGAGAACTTAGAGAGTCTCTGGTTTTAGTTATCATCATTTATGAAAACAAATCTCTATACTAAAGAACTCGAAGTTATCTCGGCCGACGAACACTCAATAACACAATAAAAGGATTAACCCTGGCAAATGCTTGGCAATTTCAATCAGGTAAGAGAGCTAAGAGAAACTCTGGTTTTTGTTATCATGATTTATGAAAAAGAGTAATCTTTGTTCTGAAGAACTCGAAATTATCTCGGCTGATCAACGCTCAATACTCAATGACACGGTTAGAGAATTAACCCTGTCAAATACTTGGCAATTTAATTCAGGTACTAAGATAGCTAAGGGATACTCTGGTTTTAGTTATTATAATTTATGAAAAAAAAATCTCTGTACTGAAGAACTCGAAGTTATCTCGGCTGACCAACACTCGGCACTCATTGATACAGAAGATAAACCCTGTCAAATACTTGGCAGTTTCATTCAGGTATAGAGTGAATCCTGTATTTAGAGAGTAAGAAAGCTTCTAGTTTTAGTTATCACGATTCATGAAACGTGTTATCATCTCTTTGGGCTTCAGTCGGCAGAAATCATTTTTGTCAGCGAGAGGCCCACGTTGTTGTGGACATCGTGCCGAGCCGACTGTCAGACTGAGTACATCAGTTACGAGGTCTATTAAGTTACTAGATTGGAATCAGGCTTGATCTTTGACATTTTCACTAGTTTACATTTTTCCTCACCTAACGAAGCACCACTTTTCAATTTTTTCTTCAAAAGTAAACAGTTGAATAGAGTAAAACAAGACAAAAATACAATAATGAAATGGAACAAAAGGAAATAATGAAATCAAATTAAATCAAATCATGCTGAAAATATCTGAAGGATTTAAAGAACCAACCTTGGGACCAGTATTGATCTTAGACTTTGTCTCCAATATACATCTTTCCCCACCTAAGAAAAAAAAAAAATAAATAAACTTTAGAATTACACTCAAAAGGTAGACATCTAATTTCTAATTGTTGTTATGCATATATAACTTATGAGAGTATACTTTTGTAGCAGTGCACTTCATTCAACAATAGTGATTTGTGTAAAATTATATCATTACAAAAATATACATTATTTTTACGTAAATAGATCCAGAGAAATATAATAAAAGATTTTCTTTAATGGTGCACTTTACAAAGGATTACAAAGGCGGAGCATGCCGACAGGAGACCTTTTGGTCCATATCTAGTCACGAGAAGAATAGAGACATCTGGTTTCTTGGTATCATGTTACTTTGACCCAGACTTGTATATAATTAACTGCTGCTAAAGAAAAAACTAGCTCAGTGTAAAGCTGAGAGAGAAATGCTTAAACTAGCAATACTCGTGTGTTTCTGTAGCTAATTTGGTATCGTTTCATACTCATACCTATGAAGATTCTTCTTCAATTTTTCATGGATACAGACAAGTAACATTAGTCTGGACAACCAAGTAGAGAAGGCAAAGGTGTTTATTTTGACAATAGATATTTTTTAAAACACACACACACACACACACACACACACACACACACACACACACACACACACACACACACACACACACACACACACACACACACACACAAACTGAATGATGAAACGGTGACTGCTAAAACTATACAAGATTTTAAGACCAAACTGGATACGGAAAGATACAAAAACGGGTTACTACGAGCATAGCTCTCTTCCGTAAAATACAGCTAGGTAAACACACACACACACACACACACACACACACACACACACACACACACACACACACACACACACACACACACATACACACACAGTTGGTAGAGCGCTGGACTGGGAAGTACGATAGTGCTCGCAGTACCCAGTTCGAATCCTGCCCAGGGCCGAAATTATTTCGGTATCGCTGTGCCTCGGGTCGTTACTCTGACTCTCGTGGGCGGGGAGTTGGGTGTGTGTGTGTGTGTGAAAGGTCATAGCATTACCCATAGATCGGTCATACGAGCTCTGAGCTCTCTTCCGGGAGGAAAATAGCTGTCGATCACGAGTCCAACACGTGATCCAAAGACCAAGGTGAATACACACACACACACACACACACACACACACACACACACACACACACACACACACACACACACACACACAAACAAACAAACAAAAACACGAGCACCCACATACCTTTGCGTCTGTATTTATTCTGTCTTCTTTGACACGCACCTATACAGGCGAGCATGGACGTGTTCGTTTGCGAGAGCCTTTGGCATATTGTTAATTACTTTACTAGACTGTGCGGTGGTCCTTAGGATACATTGTGTCGACACTACGAGGGAAGGCCTGAGGCTGTCCTCTGATACACGTAGGGTGGAGTAGTGGGGAACATGTTGATGCACTGAATGATGAAGGTTAGCTTATACAAGCAGGACACTTACTGTGACGCTCTAAGTCCAAAGAATAAAAGTAACGGGTTCATATGCAGGTAAGCTCCTCATGGTGTAAGGTCTTCATATTTTATGTAGGCATGCGTGTGTTGTGTGTGTGTGTGTGTGTGTGTGTGTGTGTGTGTGTGTGTGTGTGTGTGTATATGTGTATGTATGTATGTGTGTATATGTGTGTATGTGTATATGTGTGTATGTGTATATGTGTGTATGTGTATATTTGTATATGTGTATCTGCATATGTGTATATGTGTATATGTGTGTGTGTGTGTGTGTGTGTATGTATGTGTATATGTGTGTGTGTATATGTGTATGTATGTATGTGTGTATGTGCATATGTATGTATGTATATGTATATGTGTGTATGTGTATATTTGTATATGTGTATCTGCATATGTGTATATGTGTATATGAGCATATGTGTGTGCGTGCGTGTGTGTGTGTGTGTGTGTGTATGCGTGTGCGTGTATTTGCGCGTTCGTGCTTGTGTGTGTTTACTAGTGAATAGACGCTTTTTACCCTCCCTCAGTGGCTATGCCCTGCGGGCAGCTTCCTAATATTAACCCTATGGGAACTTTTATCCACCGTTCCCCCTCCTCTCCTCTCCCCTTCTTTCCCTCCCCCTCTTCCCTTTTCTCTTCTTCCCCTCCTCTCCCCTCCCCTTTTCCTCTCCCCTCCCCTCTTGCCTTCCTCCCCTCCCCACCCCACTTCCCTTTTTCTCTTCTTCCCTCCTCTCCCCTCCCCTTCTTCCCTTCCCCCTCTTCCCTTTTCTTTTCTTCCCCTCCTCTCCCCCTTCCCTTCTTCCCTCCCCCCTATTCCCTTTTCTATTCTTCCCCTCCTCTTCCCCTCCCACTTCCCTTTTCTCCTCTTTCATTTCTCTCCCCCTTCCCTTCTTCCCCTCCCCTCTTCCCTTTTCTCTTCTTCCCCTCCTCTCCCCTTCCCTTCTTCCCCTTCGCTCTTCCCTTCCCTTCCTCCCCTCCCCTCTTCCCTTCCTCCCCTCTTCCCTTCCTCCCCTCCCCTCTTCCCTTCCTCCCCTCCCCTCTTCCCTTCCTCCCCTCTTCCCTTCCTCCCCTCCCCTCTTCCCTTCCTCCCCTCCCCTCTTCCCTTCCTCCCCTCCCCTCTTCCCTTCCTCCCCTCCTCTCTTCCCCTTTTCTCTTTTACTCTTCCGAGATCCTCTTTTCCTTCTGTCTCACTCTCTTCACTCCCCTTCGTTAAGAGAATGTGTTATATTCTATGATGGATGTTGAATGTTGCCCATTGCAAGGGGTCAATGCACAGCAGGTGAAATTCCTAGTCAAAAGTTGGGCGTAAAAATCAAATATACAACTGGCTATGTTGCATAGCTTTAGGAGGATGTTGGGTGTTGTATTTTCGCATTTTGCATACTTCATAATCCGCGCCGGAAAGCGTAATGCGCGCAAGCAGGCTTCTAGTGAAATGGTGTGCATGTGGACCAGTGTCTGTTTGGCTAGGTGCAGCCACAGAGAGAGGGTCGACGGCGTGTCTGCTACGTGTTACATTTTCCATGTACTATGCTCAATGTTGCAAAGCTGCAATACGGAGTTGCATATTCATCGTGAAAAGTTGCATTCGGGGACTAGTGTGCAGCTGGCTGTGTACCTATTTAAGAGAAGACTGCATGATGTAGGTTGAATTCTGAGTATTGCAGACTCTAATGCACAGAGATGGATATTACTTGCAGAACCATGTATGAATTGGTTGCAACTTCCTGAGTGAAAACTGTTGGGAGATGAATAGATAAACACGTACACACACGTGCACGCACACACACACACACACACACACACACACACATACACATACACACGCACACACACACACACACACACGACTCGGTGGCGCGGTTGGTAGAGTCCCAGACTGTCAGTACGGCGGTACCGGGGGTACTGGGTTCGAATTATACCCAGGGCTGAAATTATTTCAATATCGCTGCGGTTCGAGTCGTTACTCCAACTCTCGTGGGCAGGGAGTTGGGTGTGTGTGTGTGCGTGTAAGGTCATAGCATTACCCATAGATCGGTCATACGAGCTCTGAGCTCTCTTCCGGGAGGGAAATAGCTGTCGATCACGAGTCCAACACGTGATACAAAGACCAAGGTGAATCACACACACACACACACACACACACACACACACACACACACACACACACACACACACACACAAACACACACACAGAAGGAGAGATCTGAAAATATAGCTTCCCACACAGAATGATAGATACATGGAACAAATTAGACCAAGAAACAGTGTGTGCAAACACTATTCAAGTTTTCAAGAAAAAAACGATGCAGAAAGATACAAAGACGGGTCACCACGAATATAACTCCCTTCCCGTATTATACACTTAGATAAATACAACTAAGTAAATACATGCACACACACATGCACACACACATGTACACACAAACTCACACACACACGTGTACACACACACACACACACACACACACACACACACACACACACACACACACACACACACAAATACAAAAAGAAAAATACACAGAAAACGAACAAGGGAGAGCGTACATGAAACTACCTCAACCAGTGTTTGTAATTACACTCCTGACGCTATCATGTGCTGAGGTTAAGGTAGTACCTTGTACGCGCCCCGGTCGTTTCATGACTACTTCTAGGTTTATGATAATGGTTATAGTGTTGGTTTGTTTTTCTATGCAACTTGAAGGTTTCGATATTTTCTATTTTTGTGTATGTGTGTGTGTACGTGTTTGTATGTGTATGTGTAATTACTTTGTGTGTATGTGTTTGTTTACATTATTCATCATGGTCTTGGATCACGTGTTGGACTCGTGATCGACTGCTATTTCCCTCCTGTAAGAAAGCTCAGAGCTCATGTATTTTGTGTGTGTGTGTGTGTGTGTGTGTATGTTTATGTGTGTGAGTGTTTATGTGTGTGTGTATTTTTAGTTTCTCTAGTTACACAATTTCACTAGTACACACGCACGGTGACCCCTACTCGTATACATACCCACCAAAATATCTTTTTAGATATCTGTTATTCTGTGTCGGGCTTTGGACCCTTCGGCAATTAACGACGGCAGTTGCGGAAATGGACATTCCGGTGGAGCCGCACATTATTGTTGAGGAGGGTTGCAAGGGCAGTTTGTTATCTGAAGAGCTATTGAAGTCCCATGCCTTTATATGACAACTTCATACCAAAATGGATCGGACAAGAAGTACAGGCTTCCATCACCTTGAACATGTTTACCAATTTCCTTCATCATCTTTCTTTTTCACTTTTTCTATTGTCTTTCTGTCTCACTTTTTTTTTCTTTATATTCCTCTTCCTCTTTATCTCTCTCTTTCCGTTCTTCCTCTTCATAGGTCTCTTTCTCATCTTCTTTCACTTCCTCTTCCATTTCCTCTTTTGGAGATGTTGTCTACCGATTTCATATACAAAACTTATCATATTTTCTCTGCATTTTATGTTATTTTTCTTCCCCTGTCTTCTGCCGATACGATACTCTTCATCGTGTTGAAATCTATTTTCTTTAATTTCTGTTCTAAATAATGTGGCGTAGTGTTATAAGGTGCCATGGCATTGGACACAAGCAGGCCGCCACCGTGGGGTTCCACCTCAGTGTTGTAGCGTGTCTCGACTACCAGACGCTTCCCAATACAAGGACTCTTTGTCACGGCCATAAGGCCCTTATTCATTCATGTATACTACGGCATGGTATCATCTTCCTTCTGCATAAGGAGAACTATGTTGCCCCCAAGTCAGTCTATACCAATCCCTCATAAAGAGAGCATCCAACGTTCTCATTACTGTATGCTAACGTCACAATATTCAAACATCGTACCCCCGCGTTTCAGCTGCACACACACAACAAATAACAACAGACTTTTTATAAGAGGGCCTCTGTTAAATCAGATGATTCAAATAGGGACGGTTTCTAACTAGAACAGAACGTGTCCGTATCACATCCAGTTAAAGGAATAGGGTAATATTCTCCTTGCGTTCTTTTTTTTTTTTTTTTTTTTTTTTTTTTTTTTTTTTTTTTTTTTTTTTTTTTTGTAGTCTATTTTGTTGTGGTGAGCTTCAGCCAATAATTGTAGGATGTCCCACTCGGGTTGATATCTTTTCATAGCACGAAGTCATCAGTTTTTAGATTTAATCAGGAAATAGACAATAACTGGTTTATTAATATGGTGGGTAAGAATGGAACAGACTTAGTAACCATGTATTGAGGGCTGAAACTATCAGTTGTTTTAAGACACGGTTGGACTAGTTTATGGATGGGTGTGACAGGTAGTAATGGACATGGAACTGCCTTGTGTAGGCCTCATGGTCTCTTGCAGTCTCCTTCATTCATATGTTCTTATGTTGCCAAAGCTTTGAAGGTGGATAAAGTCCCAATTTGCCCTTGAGCTTCTAGTTAAGTGATTTTGATTTTAAAGGCTTTCATAATCCAAGAAACTCTTGGTCCAAGAAGTCGAGTTTCTTGCAAAGGTAGTTTCAAATAGGACCTCTTTTAGAAATATTAGTCTCCTAAAACCAAAATTGACTAAATCGATTTTTTTTATTATTATTATTATTATTATTTTTTTTTTTATTGAGGGTGGAGAGTAATTCAGTGTCAGGAAGCAGACGGTGGCATTCTTATATATATATATAATATATATATATATATATATATATATATATATATATATGTATATATATATATCATAAATTTTGTATAATATCCTTGGATTTTTTTTTTTTTTTTTTTTTTTTTTTTTATTTTTTTTTTAAGAATACCACTGTAAGAAGCATATGGTGGTATAAAATATATATATTTATATATATAAATATTTTCTCATATAAATCTTGTATAAATCCTTGGAAGGGAAAGATTTTTTTTTTTTTTTTTTTTTTTTTTTTTTTTAAGAATACCCCCGAGAATTTTTTGTATATTTCAGTCTCTTGGAATATGGAATCCCTTCAATCCAAAATTCCTTAAATTGAGGTCTCTTAATTCAGGGTTGAGATCCACTACGCAAAGCTTTAACAACCTGGAAAATTGTTGTAAAGGATTGGAAACTCACCTTTTTGAAATTTATTTTCAGCAAATCGCCACGGCAGTCAAAAAAAAAAAAAAAAAAAAAAAAAAAAATATAATTATCAACTACATGAACATTTCGCATTTCAGTTCAAGCCAAATTGTATGATGTTAGTTAGAGCGTTACACTGATTTACTGAAAAGATTTTTCAGATGTGACATTTCATCATTTTATGGCATATCGTAAAGTCGTCAGAGCTTTGTGTGTCTGAGCTCGTGGTTCTCATACGATGCAAACTGCACTGCTGTATTGTGCTCTATTTTATACTTTTTTATTATTATTTTTATTTTTGTGTCTTTATCTCCATTTTCATTTTTATTTTCATTTTATCTTTATTTTTATCTTTTTTATTTTTATATTTCATTTTCATTTTCATTTTTATTTTCATTTTATCTTTATTTTTATCTTTTTTCATTTTTCATTTTCATCTTCACTTTCATTTTCACTTTCATTTTCATTTACATTTTCATTTTCACTCATTTTAATTTTCACTGTCTCTTTCACTTTCATTTTTATTTTCACTTTCGTGTTCACTATCACATTCACTTTCACTTTTTCATTTTCATTTTTCATTTTCATTTTTCATTTTCATTTTTCATTTTCATTTCACTTTTTCATTTTCATTTTCATTTTTCCATTTTCCATTTTCAGTTCAATTTTCATTTTCATTTATTTTCTACAAAGGATTACAAAGGAAGAACATACTGACATGAGACTTTTTGGTCTATAACTAGGTCGGATGCGGGAAAAAATTGAATAAATAAAAAGATAACGATGAATAATAAACACGCAAATGATAAACAGATAAGTAAGAAATAGTAATAAATATAATGATAATTTATAACATAGATTAATGATAAAAGACAATGATAAATAATAACAGATTAATAATTAAAATCAAATCAAATAAATGGCAGAGATTACAGCATTTTGTTTAGGTGTTTATCTAAAAGAATCTTGAAACTTGGAACTCTACCACATTGCACTTCCTCTGAAGGAAGTTTATTCCATTCATAAACTACACGATTGGCGAAGTTGTTTCTCCCCATTTTCAAATAAAATTTACTTCCTGACAGTTTGAGACCATTACTTCTTGTCTGATTCGTATTCAGTCTAAGTATCGTCACTTTTATTGTTGTCAATTCCCTTTAGAATATTGGATTTGTATAAAATCACTC